>NW_017670927.1:367380-394797 GCF_001879085.1 Nicotiana attenuata
AAAAAAAAAAAAAAAAAAAAAAAAGAGAAGCACCAAAAGAAGCAAGAAAAAGAAGAAGAGGAGCGAGCTGCCTTTTTGTATGATTGGTTAAGCGTTAAATAATTTATACCCCGGTAGAAACTTAAATAGCATCCCAAACAATGGCTATTGGTGACCCTCCCCTGAAATCTGTCTGTTATTCTACTTGGATTTTTTGCCTCTTCGGACTTGTCTAAAGCCCAAGAGAATTTCAAATTGGTTCATTTTATTTCTTGGGAAAAATCACGAATAGTTATATTTAATTTAGATAACCAGAGATTGAAAACTTACTGAGAAATAGCAATTTTTTAATGCAAAGATAAATTTTAACAAAGGTATCCCCAACTTAAAAAAGAAAAGAGACCAAACATTTTGATCTTTTCTACTTTTACAAAACTCCAAATAATATCCCCGACCCTAAGTTTTATAACTTAAAACTCCTGGATAATATGCTAGACCGGAAAATTGATCCACCGTCTCTTGGAAGGGACAAGGCTGGTGAGGAGGTTGATATTAAGGGCGTCATGGAGGACGTCACTACAAGTGAATCTAGGTCTCGTAGATCGGGGCAAATTCAGAAACTGGTTGATGAGGAGTCCGATGATGAGAGCTCAGACTACGACCCGAATGGGTCAGATTATCCAGGGAGTTATTTCTTTTAACCCTCTTGTTTGTTTTTTTGTAAGTGAATTGGGGGCACTGCACCTTTTAAGTATGGGGTGGGAGATTCTCGTCGGATTTTAGTAGTATTAATAGTAGCCTCTTATTTTCGCTTTGTAGCTAGTTTTCGATGTTAGCTTGCTTTGATAATTAGTAGTATACTAGTATAGAGTTGTAGTAGCTTAATTCGAAAAAAAAAATAATAAATTCAAAAAAGTTCAAAAACATAAAAAAAAAAAATAGAATTTTTCTGTCGATGGATCTCTTGGACAACTTTCTTGAGGGATTAAGGTCCAACAAAAAATTCAAAAGTAATTTTTATGTTTAGCTAGTCGCAGGTAGATAATAACCCCCCTTGGTTTTCTTTGGGCATTGGTTCTTAGGGGATATAATGTAATGACCCGACTGCTCAGTTTTCTTTGTAGATACAGTTTTCCCTATTTAAGATTTTCCGTATGTGCTTTTCCTGTTTTATAACTTGCGGGGATGGTTAGTTTGGTTTTGGAAGGATTCAGGTTGAATTCGGAACACTTAGTTCCATATTAGTGGCCTAACGTAGCCAAGTTTGACTTGTCAACACTGTAGACATGCGATTTTTGACCCTCCCCAATATTTTTTATATTTTAGCGTGTAAATATTTAATCTAGGCCTAATATAGCTATTTCAACTAATTTTTACTCTTTTACGTTATNCAATTCAAGTTTTAGTTTTCAAATTCTTATTAATATCTGGTAATATGATGCCCAGTCACCAAACTGGGGCAAGAGATTTTCTTTGTTTTTGTCTATTTTGTTGAAGTCAGGAGCCCGCCTGGAGAACAGAGGCATACGTTTCAAGTTTCAGCAGTCAGGAGCCCGCCTGGAGAACAGAGGCATACATTTCAAGTTTTGAAGTCAGGAGCCCGCCTGTATAGCAGAGGAATACATTTCAGTTTTAAAGTCAGGAGCCCGCCTGGATTGCAGAGGAATATTTTCAAGTTCAGCAATCAGGAGCCCGCCTGTATAGTAGAGGAATACATTTCAGTTTAAAGTCAGGAGCCCGCCTGGATTGTAGAGGAATATTTTCAAGTTCAGCAATCAGGAGCCCGCCTGGAGAGCATGGGAATACTTTCAAGTTCAGCAATCAGGAGCCCGCTTGGAGAGCATGGGAATAAATTTCAAGTTGAAGTCAGGCATCACCTGGATAAGGGAATTCACTTCAGAATGCAATGTAAGGCAGCAACAAAAGAAGCTCGCGGCAAGAACGCGAGTCAACAGTCCGAGATGATCAACAGAAGTTAGTCACAATCCTGAATATATAAAATAAAAAAAAAAGACAAGAAGTGAATCCAAATGCAGTAGTTAATGAAAGATGTGAGTTGCTCAAGATAGGGCTGATGTCACAAGCTCTGCATGTCCCGTCTTGGTTTGAAAAGCTGAAGAAGAATGAACTAGCACCTATGGCTAACAAGCATCAAGATTCAGATCAGGGTCCGCATGAAGAACCAACCAAGACTCAAGACCAAGCTTCAGAGGACTCATAGATAGGAATCTTGTAACTCGTAGCTGATAGGCTTAGTTAGTCTTTTTCATTTTTGATTTTGATGTAATAACGGGACAGCGGACCGGAGCCTCGGACGGAACCTCACTCGACCCTCATCCTCTTCACACACTTCATCATTTCACTCACTTCTGAACTACACGTGGCCTGATTCCTTTATAACCAAGGATATGTAGGCAGCTCAGATACCAGGGCTCGGTCACACTCTCTTTTCTTTTAGCTTTTGGTCTCTTTAAATAAGGGTCGGTTCAAAAAACCTGTCTAGTCGTTCTTTGTCTGGAAATGCTTCGTATTTCTAGTCAAAGAGGGGCAGCCGTAGACATGCGATTTTTGACCCTCCCCAATATTTTTTATATTTTAGCATGTAAATATTTAATCTAGGCCTAATATAACTATTTCAACTAATTTTTACTCTTTTACGTTATTTTCTTACAAGAAAATGAAAATTACAAAAAAAAAAATATATATATTTTATTTATGCACCTTTCATAAAGTAAAAAATATACAAAAATAGTACCTTATTTTTACCTTTATATAATCTTAGAAAATACAAAAAATATATGTATAATAGTTTCATGTTTTAATATAGTTTAGTTTAATTAATTAGAATTTGTTTTTGCATCATGTAGTATAGTTATCTTATATTAAAGGAATTTAGCTATGGTTTTGAATAATAATTTTTGGAGTCTTCTTAGCCCAAAATTGAGACACAAAAAGACATGGTCCAACCCAGTTACCCTTAGCCCATTCTTCCCAACCCATTAGCCCATTTAAGTGCAAGATTTAATCCTAGCCATCTATTTTCCTTCTAATCCAATGGTCATCATCCCTTCCCACTTCCATATAAAATACCCAATTATAGAAACCCTACCCTAAGTTTTCAATTCCAAAACATAGACCCTAAGATAGCGGCACCTCCTAAAAGAGGGGATTTCCATCATGATTTGTTTCTGGAAAGACAACAAAAAAGCAATAAAATAACGTGAACTAGTCAATATTCAAAGTAGTAATGGCGCAGCAGTAACAAAAGGCCTCTGAAAAAATCAGTCCAAACCAGTTCTTTCTTTCTCCCTAAATAGCATGAAACCCGTTCAAATAAGCTCAAAAGAAAACGCAGCTTGGACAGCCGCATTTGGATCTTTCGTCGCCGGTCGACGTCGCTAATCTGAGGTTCCATTGGACGTCCTAATTGCTGGCCGATTTTTCCGGTTTCTTGTATTCAAAGATGGTTCACAATTAAAATTGCAATTTTGAGGTCCATTTCTCTTAACCCACTCTTAATTAATGTGATGCACTTTTGATGCCTTTCATGTTTTAATGATAAGAATGTTGATATTTTCTAAAGTGTTTACTTCATTGCTTATGTGTGTCGATATTTTTCAAAACAAGCAATTCTCATGTTTGATCTTGTTTTAATGTTATTTCTGGTTTATTGGTTTTGATTTGATTTTACTTTTTTTTTTTCATTTTACCATTAGCATTAATCTTGAGCGGCAGTGAGTTTGTTGATAGGAGAAAAATCGGAATTTTGGGCAAAAGGACAATGGGTTTGGGATTGGTTGTTGATTAAATTTTTTGTTTCAATTAAATGGAAAATTAGCCAAGAAGCAACAGATCACGTGAGTTGGATTAAGAGTTCTAATATGGACCTTCACAACTAATTTGCTTATTTTTGCCACAATGAGCTACATAATTGTGGACCTTCACAATAATCTTAAATTAGCTTTAGAAAAATAATTATGAACATCCGTAGTTTGCTTTAGTTGAGTACAGTCCTTTGAAATTAGAATCGAGGTGTGCCATTAGTTGAATTTTTCATGGCCCTCGCAAATTTGAAAGTGCGTAGTTGCTTTAGGCGCGCTATTTTAAAAATTACTTTCCTAAACTCGGGTGTGCATTTCATGCGACCCAAACCCAAATCCTTATAACGTTGAATAAAACGTGTTTCGGACTGCGGGTGCATTTCATGTGACGCGATCCAAAGACATGTTTTAGACGACGTTAAATCTTCTTTAAAAAATGAATAAAAACGGTTAAAAGTAAAAATGCACATAGGTTCAAAATGTTCTTAAAATCAGATAATTAAGCCGAATATGACAGTTGAGCGACCGTGGTAGAACCACGGAGCCTGGGAATGCCTAACACCTTCTCCCAGGTTAACAGAATTCCTTACTCGGATTTCTGGTTCGCGACTGTTAAACAGAGTCAAACCTTTTCCTCGATTCGGGATTCAAACCGGTGACTTGGGACACCATAAATCTCCCAAGTGGCGACTCTGATTTTTAACAAAATGAATCCCGTTTCGATTGTCCTTTAATTGAAAAAACTCCCTTTATTACACCTCTTCACGGGGTGTAGTAAGTAAAAAAGGAGGTGCGACAAACACTTTGAGTAAACGACCTCGGATCGGGATTTGAAGGTTCTAATAGGTTTATACGATGATTTTGGACTTGGGCGTATGTTCGGATCGAGTTTCAGGTAGACCAAGAACGTTTCAGCGCTTATTGTTGTAAGTTGGCATCTTGAAGATTTTAGAGTTTTCTAAGTTTGATTTGAAGTAAACTTTGGTTTTACCGATGTCCTTTTTTTATTCCGGAATTAGAATAGGTTCATATGGTAATTTATGACTTGTGCATAAAATTTGACGTTATTCCGAATTGTCTAAGTACGATTCGTCGCATTCTGTTGGAAGAAGTTTGAAGTTTAGAAGTTGATTAATTTGATTTTTGGGGGTGTGATTCTTGATTTAGATATCATTTTATATGTTCCAGGACTTTGAGTAGGTCCGCATTATATCTATAGACTTGTTGATATGATTGGACGGGGTCCTGGGGGACTTGAGTGAGTTTCAGATCACCTGGAGTGTTTTTGAAGTTGGCAGATTTTGCTGTTGCTGGTGTGCTTCACGATAGCGAAGGAGGATTTTGAAGGGAGAAGATGATTGCTCTTCGCGAATGCGAAGAAGGCTCCACGAACGTGAGGGAGGATCTGGCTCTCCTACGCGAACGCGAAGAAGGAAGATGGCGGATGGGCTGGCATGCATTAAGGCTTCACGAATGCTGCTTTGGAACCGCGAACGTGGAGGGTAGGAATCAGGAGGCATCGCGAATGTGATCTGGGTGTCGCGAACACGAAGAGGATTTTCGGGCAGCTGGAGTTTTGGCCTTCACGATCGCAAAGAGGGAGCTCCTCGGCAGACTACATTTTTAATACGGGACTTAGGCTCATTTTTCCCATTTTTCATTTGGATTTGGCGATTTTGGAGCTCTTTGGAGGGGAATTTTCATTAACCATCATAAGGTAAATGATTTCTACCAATTATGAGTTAAATACAAAGAATTTGGATAGATTTTAACATAAAAATTTGTGAAAATTTGGGATTTTATTGAAGAACCTAGGGTTCAGTAAAAATGAAATTTGAGCACGAAATTGATTATGGAATTGAGTACGAATTATATATTTGAGTTTGTAATACCATGGGTACTATTTATCTTCAAAAAATTTCGGAATCTGGGCACGTGGGCTCGAGGTTGACTTTTGTGAACTTTCCGAGTTGGGTTTGGATATTATTCTAATAGTTAAATTATGAATTTTTGATCATATATTGATTGGTTTATATGTCCTTTGATTAGTTTCGAATTGCTCGGCATTGATTTGAGGCGATCAGTCTCTTGCCTAATCTTTTAAGAGGAAATTATTCCCTTAGGTATTTTTCTTGTTGTGTGCTACTTGTTATGGGCGCTACGTATGTACAAGGTGACGAGAGCCCATGCGTAGTTAAATTCATGTTTATGTTCGGGTAGACCTAGATTCACACCATGCATTAAACATACTATTTAAGTTAAACTTGTTTGTTTGATCATTAGAATTTTGTGACCGAGATTGAGACTAGAATAAATATATTGACGGAGTCTCCTACTTTAGATTTTTATGGAATATTTGATGAACGGTAGTTCCGTGTCTTCTCGACTCGCATGTATCTTCGCGACTGATAGAGTTTCTCTACTCTTATGAGATCGGGTCTTTTTCCTCGGTAGGATTGTAAATAACTCTTATGGGATCAGTCCGTTCGCCTCGGCACGATTGTAAATTACTCTTATGATATCGGGTCGTCCGCCTCGATATGATTGTAAATTACTCTTATGAGATCGGGTCGTTCGCCTCGACAGTATTGTGAAGTACTCTTGTGAGATTGGGTCGTTCACCTTAGCAGGATTATGAGTTATTATTATGGGGTCGGTCCATTCACCTCGACGGTATTGTATAACACTATTCTTATGCGATGGGGCCGTTCGCCTTGGCAGACTCGTGCGTAATACTTGAGATTTGAGTTGGTATTAGTATCGATTGATTTTGTGCCCTCGAGGCAGGTTATGGTATTTAGTGACTTCATAATAATTCTGGTTTAGGAATTTTATTATTGATATTTATCTGTCTCGTTGCTGCTTGTTGTGTTTCATACATGTCTACTTTATGTACCTTATTATTTGACCACTACTAAGTGTAAAAGTCGATCCCTCGTGACTACTTCTTCGAGGTTAGACTAGATACTTACTGATGCATTGATTTGTGTACTCATACTACACTTCAGTACTAATTGTGCAGGTACTGAGACACATACTTCAGGTGGTCATTCGGGTGCGTAGACGCACTACCCGGAGATTTAATGGTGAGCTTCTCTCTATGCTTCGATCTGCAGCACCCAGAGTCTCCTTCTTGTCATGTTTATTATTTTTATCTATTTTATTTCGAACAGTAGCTATAGCGGTATGTTATATTCTACTAGATTGCTCATGCACTTGTGATACCGGGTTTTAGAGGTTCTAGTGGATGTATGGTTGTACCCGATGTTATTGTTATTACTTCGCATATGTCTTATTCATATTTTTGTGATTTGGTAAGGAGGAATGTATGTTTCCATGTTTTTTCTATATTAAATTCCATTTACTTAATGAAATTCCTAATTTTAAAAGTTAAAAATGGATAATTAAGTTGGGTGTCGCGCCCCATTTTTCCTTTGCAGGGAAGTCCGGGTTTCAACATTCATGGGGGAACAACTCGTTTCCTTTTGGGAATTGGGTATTTGAAGAGTCACCACCTAATGGATTAAGGTGCGTTAGGGAACCTAGAGCAATTAACTCATGTAAACAGTTTGCATTATCGGAGATTAGGGTAAGGGCTCGAAATAACCTTGAGGGGAAGGTGTTAGGCACCCCTCGCGGTCCACAACGGTGGGTCCTGGCCGAACTATGTGAATTAGTCAATTAACAAGTAATCAGTCTCAGCACATATTTGCAAATAAAGGTAGTTTAGACAGTCTAGATACATATATGATCAAGGAGGTTTAGACAGTTTAAACACATATATGTAAAGAAAAAGAAGTTTAGACAGTTTAAACACATATATGTAAAGAAAAAGAAATTTAGAAAGTTTAAACACATATGAATTGGAAAAGGGAAATCCTAAGTTGATTAGCCTATAGGATCAATCTGTGCAATGCCCGGTAATCCTCCTCAACTAGAGGGGCTACACGTGACATTAGCGTGTAGTTCATCATATCCTTTTACTACCCATTACCCTCCACTTAGTGGTTATAAGCGAGTTTATTAACGAACTCTAAGCTTGCTTTACCCGTCCCTTCCTTGTGGTCCCGGAGGAGATTAGGACCTCTAGACTTAGGTAGTTCTAGACAATCCTAAGGTGTTTAAAAGGCAAAAGTCTAGGCAACAACAAATAAATACATAGGACTATCAATTAAGGAAGCGGATAAAAGGCTCATATTTACCTCCACATATACATAGGCAAATAAGCAACACGTCTCAAACAACTAATCTTTAAAGAAATTTAGAAACCTAGGAGCATAGTATATAGATGAACATTACAGAACAAAACATGCAACGTTTGTTTTAAGGGAAGTGGCAGAATCCTAACCAGTTTGCCTACTGGTTTTATAGCCTGTTAAGCCTGGACAATTCACAATTATCTAACGGCCTAAGGCTTGCCTAGGCGTGTATATGCAGTCATAATATGGGGACCACTTAAACACTTTGAAGTTCTTTCATCCTGTAGGCATGCTGATCTAAGTACAGGTGATTTTATACTGATTCATACCAGAATATGGTACCTATGTGTGGGGCTGCTTTAGCCTACTTATTTTAGCGACATGTTTCAAAGCAGATATACATGCAGTCCTAAAACAGGATCTCTAAGGCACATGGAGAAGGTTATTTTATTTTAAACAATATTAGTAACCTAATGGCAGGATTTCTAAGTGATAGTGACTTATGCAGAATCAGAAGTGAAATGATGAACTATAACATGTAACATGCAGAAGCAGTAAACATGATTGTCCTAAGACAGGGTATGTAATGCACAAATTTAGCATGGTTTAATGCGAATAAGCATAGCAATCCTAAAGCATGATATCTGATGCATCACACAAACCTAGAACATGATTTCTACAGTAACTCAACATAATGTAGAACCTAAAACATGGTTTCTACCCAGTTTACCCCACAAAATCATATAGCTATCCTCCCTTTTTCACTAGTTACCCCAATATCTGTTTACAAAGAATTATACAGACCAGGATTGCATAATTACATAAATGAAATATAAATTAGACTATTGGGAGCCTGATGCAGGCCCAAAATAAACCTGGGAGTACCAGGCCTTCAGTGTAGTCTCAAATGCCCAGAAATCTTATAGCCAACAAGTGTCCAGGTGTGTTAGAATTTCCTAAGGACCTCAAGGATCCTGGGCAGTGCTCACAGCAAGACCTTTCTCAAATAGGGACTGGTTATGTGCAGTGTGGAAAGGCCAGCCCTAGTATGCTAGAGTTCAGAGAGATCTCAAGGGTCCATTCTAGCTTAATTCCAATTTGCTGGAGCTTCTTCTGGGATCTGTTAGTCCAGTTGTGGGTTAATTCGAGTCCNAAGTGCGTAGTTGCTTTAGGCGCGCTATTTTAAAAATTACTTTCCTAAACTCGGGTGTGCATTTCATGCGACCCAAATCCAAATCCTTATAACGTTGAATAAAACGTGTTTCGGACTGCGGGTGCATTTCATGTGACGCGATCCAAAGACATGTTTTAGACGACGTTAAATCTTCTTTAAAAAATGAATAAAAGCGGTTAAAAGTAAAAATGCACATAGGTTCATAATATTCTTAAAATCAGATAATTAAGCCGAATATGACAGTTGAGCGACCGTGATAGAACCACGGAGCCTGGGAATGCCTAACACCTTCTCCCAGGTTAACAGAATTCCTTACTCGGATTTCTGGTTTGCGACTGTTAAACAGAGTCAAACCTTTTCCTCGATTCGGGATTCAAACCGGTGACTTGGGACACCATAAATCTCCCAAGTGGCGACTCTGATTTTTAACAAAATGAATCCCGTTTCAATTGTCCTTTAATTGGAAAAACTCCCTTTATTACACCTCTTCACGGGGTGTAGTAAGTAAAAAAAGAGGTGCGAGAGCTCTGGCGACTCTGCTGGGGACAAGAACCCAGAACTTTTAGTTCAGGGTTCAGAATTCGAGCTCAGTTAAATTGTTATATTTGGCTTTATCTGATTTTGTTACATGGTTGGGCTTAATGTGCTAAATGCTTTACCGCTTTGATATTTGGTGAATTGTATATATAAACTGTTGCGAATCCCTTCCTCTCTCTGAGTCTTCTACATCATGGAGAAGGGTGCACTTCGTGTAGCTTCTCTTCTGTTTAGAGTCTTTTCCCATTTAGAACGAGGTTTGGATAAGTTGCAAAGCCGGCGGAGCTTCTGTATCCCCGGTACGCTGCCTCCCCCTCGGCTCGAGTTGTCCGCTCGGGTAAGCCAGGTCTAGACCAATAAACCTAGGGTTAAACCTAGAAGAACAAAAACTCATGCCGGATCCCTAGTAGGACGCTTGTTTGAATCATATGCATTTGACTTAGGGGACTCAACACAGGGGTTGGGTCCGTCTAGGACAGGTGACCTGAAATAAGTTGACCATCCTGATGCATCTTACGTGCTACTTGCGCATTTATTTGCTCGACTTTGCATGTTGACCGGCTTATCTAAATGAGCGAATTATGAAAATAAGCAGTGTTAGGACTAAGTGAGGGTGACCATTTGTTGTGAAAAAACAAGTGCCCAAATAGTACAGAAATGCTGCCGGATTTTTGAAAAAAAAAAAAGAAAAGAAAAATATTTGAAAAATTGAAAGAAAATCGTTCAAAGTAGCTTTGATTTTGGCAAGTCTGCCCGAACTACACAGGTTTGATTCTCACCGTATGTGAGATACGTAGGCAACCCTCATCGGGTCCAACCTCCCCTTTGCAAAAATAGCCAAAAAATGCCAAAATTTTTAATTTCGTCATGAATAAGTCGGGTGACGCCATTCTTGTCAAAAATAAGCCAAAGGTCCCCAAAAGGGCGCCGGAAGGCTGTTTTTGCAAGAACAGCCACCCTGAGTCATTTTAAAACGGTTTGCGGGCACAGCCTTAAAATCTCCCTTTCGGAAGTGCTGAAAGGCCGTATTTGCAAAACCGAGTCTTTGTTTTCTCAAAATAAATATTTTTGAAAAATAGCCATTTTTCTTTTTTTTAAAGTCAAAATAAGTCATTACATGGCCAGCTTTCTTTAAGTAGCCTACAGTTGACATTGAAACCTCCTCAGTCTTGCGCAGGCCCGTGGCGATGCCGAGTGATGTCCCGCGGGCTCCAGGGTTTGAAGCTTTGATGTATTCCTAGTTAATCGAGTCGGTATTTTGTTTTTGAGTCTGTTTTTATAACTCCCCTTTTTGAGAAAAAGAAAAACAAATAGTCTGGTAGCTTTTGTAATCGCGGTTATTATTAATGAAAAATTGTGAAAAATTCCCCAAAATTGTTTCATTATTTTCGCATTTGTTTGCAAGAACTACGCTCGGTCTGATTCACGCGGGGTCGTGATACGTAGGCAATCTCCATAGGATTCGACCGTAACTAAATGAAAAGGTGAAAAACAAGAAAAAAAAGAAAAAAAAGAGGGAAAGGAAAACAAAGAGGGAAAAAAGGAAACCAAACAAAAGCAAATAAGAGAAAATAAAAAGAGAGCAAGAGAAAAGGAAAGAGAAGAGTGGAAAAATAATTTTGAGGAAAGGAGCGAATAGGAACAAGAAAAACCAAGGCAAAAGAAAAGAAGGAATGGCAAGAAACAAACAATGGAAAACACGAGGGAAGAGAGAGGAAAGGCATGGCAAATAAAGAAAAATGAAAAGGCCGGGATGACGCATGCGACCGATCAAAAGCATAATAGGAACTGTTAACTGCCCAGGTGCATTCACTCCCCTAATGTGCGGGTACCAATATATTAAATGCCCTAACGCTAACGTGATGGTTTCATTTTGTCATGTAATTCCAGCAAGGTGGTTGGTCTGTGGTTTTAAAGTGGTAACTCTGCTTCACAACACAAGGATAAGAGGCAATGGCAAACAACAAGAGAATTGAGTTGGTTGATACCGGTGTTCGACAACAGTTGGTGGAACGGGATAATGGGTTGGTTGAAGAGGTGCGGATGCTGAGACAACACATGACAAACATGTATCAAGCCTGGATGAATGGAAAGGCGCCACCCCCGCCACCACCAATTTTCCCAGACGCTACCCTTACCCAAACTCCCAACACAATACCAGATGATCCTCCATATTCTCCAGATACACCCGCTTATCACACTCGTCCCAACTACCCTAGTAGCTCCATCGCTCATCCTTCAGTCACTTCTCCCCAAAATTGCCCTCCTGTCATATCCATTACCCCAAATAATGAACACCCATTCAAAGCTCGTAATGCCCAATTTCACCCTCCAGAGGTTGCCCACATGGTCCTTGATTCATACAAGAAGAGCTCCCGAGATGAGCCCCATGCTAGAAATGAAAAGGTTACAGTAAGGGAAGGACGAGATGAGACGCCCAGGAAGCTGAAAAGCATAGAACTGTCCTTAAGGGACAAGCGAAGAGTGGAAGGCCAGGGTAGCACGACTCGCACAGAATTGATTGTGCCACATGACGCCCGCCTGCCCGCAGGATTCAAAGTTCCAAAATTTAACTTGTATGATGGGCGTGGAGACCCGGTAGCCCACCTAATGGTCTATTGCAACGAAATAAGGATTGTTGGAGAGAAAGATGACGTGATGATGACATATTTCAGTGAAATCCTAACTGGGGCAGCTTTGGACTGGCATGGTCGTCAAAATGTCGATGAGTGGCTTACATTGGGTGACATGGCTCAAGACTTTGTCCGATACTTTCAATGCAAATCAAGTGTTACCCCAGACCGCACCTCGCTATCTAAGATGGAAAAGAGGCCGGAGGAAAGCTTTAATGAGTTTGGGCTCAGATGGAGGGAGCAAGTTGCTTGAGTCAGTCCCCCGATCAGCGAAGAAGAAATGGTTAAGCTTTTTCTACAGGCCCAAGGACCCACCTACTACAGTCATTTGATCCCGGCCCTCGGTAAGACCTTCAATGATGTGTTAAAAATGGGGGAGCTAGTGGAAGAAGGAATCAAGTCAGGCAAAATCGTGAGTCGTTCGGAAGCTATTCAGAACGTACCAGTAAGTTTGGTTGGAAGAAAGAGGAACAGAAAAGACGATCTGATAGGTTTTCCTGATCAACACTTCCGGCCTCGACATCGTCCCTGTGGTTATCCTTGTACATTAGATGACCCTCCTCGACGCTAGTTCTCTCCACAGAAATCCCAAAGTCGCACATCACATTCTCAGTACCCAGCTCCTCAAAATGCCCATCTACCCCCGCGAGCTTCCCAAAAACACCCCGGCTCAGGTTTCCGGCCCAATCCGGCATTTAAGAATGAGAGGTTACGAAAGAAGAAAGCCTTCACTCTGTTGGGAGAATCATACGCCAGTCTGTTTCAGCGGTTAAGGACACTGGACATGTTGAAGCCGATTCAGATAAAAGTGCTGAACCCTCCTCCAAAGAAGTTCGATCCTTCTCAACAGTGCGCATACTGCTCAGGTGCCCTGGGACACGACATAGAGAAATGTTGGAATCTGAAGAATGCAATTCAAAANATTCACAATTATCTAACGGCCTAAGGCTTGCCTAGGCGTGTATATGCAGTCATAATATGGGGACCACTTAAACACTTTGAAGTTCTTTCATCCTGTAGGCATGCTGATCTAAGTACAGGTGATTTTATACTGATTCATACCAGAATATGGTACCTATGTGTGGGGCTGCTTTAGCCTACTTATTTTAGCGACATGTTTCAAAGCAGATATACATGCAGTCCTAAAACAGGATCTCTAAGGCACATGGAGAAGGTTATTTTATTTTAAACAATATTAGTAACCTAATGGCAGGATTTCTAAGTGATAGTGACTTATGCAGAATCAGAAGTGAAATGATGAACTATAACATGTAACATGCAGAAGCAGTAAACATGATTGTCCTAAGACAGGGTATGTAATGCACAAATTTAGCATGGTTTAATGCGAATAAGCATAGCAATCCTAAAGCATGATATCTGATGCATCACACAAACCTAGAACATGATTTCTACAGTAACTCAACATAATGTAGAACCTAAAACATGGTTTCTACCCAGTTTACCCCACAAAATCATATAGCTATCCTCCCTTTTTCACTAGTTACCCCAATATCTGTTTACAAAGAATTATACAGACCAGGATTGCATAATTACATAAATGAAATATAAATTAGACTATTGGGAGCCTGATGCAGGCCCAAAATAAACCTGGGAGTACCAGGCCTTCAGTGTAGTCTCAAATGCCCAGAAATCTTATAGCCAACAAGTGTCCAGGTGTGTTAGAATTTCCTAAGGACCTCAAGGATCCTGGGCAGTGCTCACAGCAAGACCTTTCTCAAATAGGGACTGGTTATGTGCAGTGTGGAAAGGCCAGCCCTAGTATGCTAGAGTTCAGAGAGATCTCAAGGGTCCCTAAGCAGTACACATACCAGAGGGACAGAACTCAATAATCTAAGAGTAAAGTGAGAGTGCTTGACACAGTTTGAAAGATTTAGTGAAAACAGTAAAGAGATGACTCTAAGAGTGAAAAGGTTTTCTGAAATAAAAACTAGTTTGGTAGTGAAAAATAGTTTGAGAAGAGTACCAAAACATTTTTATTTGAAAAAAACAACAAACAATCAATTAGTCATACAACATCCAGATTAAGAAACACTCAACAAACAGATCTCACACAGGGATAAAGGGATTGGGGACACATAAGAGTCACATTGGGGGTGCGTGGATAAGGTATAGAGGAAACATACAGACAACAACTACATAAAATACTTAGGGTCTTAAAGACTTAGCAGGTTAGTCATGGACGGTAAACAGTTAAGACATAGATCACATATGTAATATAGAAAGCAGGACATGTCTTGAACATGATTATATACAGGTAGGGTCATTCACATACATCAAATAACCAACATGATCACATAATTAAGGGATTAAACAGATATTCACAAACAGGCTGGTTAAGTATCAGATAACTAGGTGAAGTGTAGACATGCTAATCATACATTGAACAGGACAGAATTTAGACATGCTAAGCAAAGAAGTAAGCAGGAAGACAGGTTGAATTCATAGTCAATGAACTAGTGTAGGAGTGAAACACATAGGGTTTGGGTTTCAAAATTTAACTAGAGACATACGAGTTGAAGAAAAGAGTGCAGAATATAAAGCTGGTGTAGTTCCCATATCTAGCCTTGGCTTTCAGCCGACTAGACCAAGAGTTATCACAAGTAGGAGAGAAAGAAAAAGAGTTTGAGTGTGAGTGTGTGTTCTTTTAACTTGTGTTCGTGTGTTAAGAAGTAAAATAGAAGAGTTTATATAGTAGTTCAAGAGTAAAGCAAATAAGGTAAAGGAATCAATAGTCAGCAATTAAGGGATCACAGAATCAATCACACAAAGAGGTTCAGCACAGTCTTCCCCTTAATTAAGGGCAATTAGCCAACGGTAATGACAGGAACTAATTAAGGCAAGAGGTTCAAATCAGGCTAAATAAAGGAGTAAAGAATCAGAGGTCTAATTAAGGAAAGGAGTTCAAATCAAACCAAATAAAGAACATCAGAATAAAATAATCAGGGGTTTAATTAAGGAAAGAATCATGTAAAGGAAGCAGTAAATATACAGCAATCAAATAAGGCAAGAACAACTAATTAGGGTCGCAATCGTAGAAACAGGCAAGACTTAGGAGTACAGATTCTTAACAGAACAAATCAATCAACCAGATTAACAACAATTCTGGAAAGAATATAACTTTATAAACACAGAGAAGTTAACCAGAAAATTGATTCAAAAACCCTAATAGAGATTAGTTAAGGCAAAAATCACAGAGCAATGCATTTGACAAAGAAAAATCGTGTAGGTCAAAGATATAGAGTGAATCAATACAGCTGGTAACATTGAAAACTCAGAATCGAAGCAAAAAATCAGAAAATCAGAGTTTTACATAAAGCAACTAGGGTTTAAGCAACCTTTGCGTAAATCAGTCAAGAACACTAAAGGATAATCGATTAAACATTTAAAAATCAGAAAGACCTTGAGAAAATGACTTATAATAAATCATAGTTTAGGAAAAAATGGGAAATCAGTTGAAAACCAGAAATCTTTCAAGGAAAACATGTGAAATATGTTCGAATTTCTGAGAAGATCGGAGACCAAAAATTAGGGTTTTTAGAAAGTGCAACAGAGACGAGAACATAGGCTTAGAAAACCATGGATTCGTAGCAAAATAAGAAAGGTTTCTTACTCATGGTTGAGCAAACGGCCTAAAACAGGCAAAGAAATCGAAGGTGCAAACCAGACCGCCTAGGTCCCTTGAGATCTTCTCAAGGATCTAAGAAACTGATGAACCATAGCACGTAGGAGGCCAGTATAGGCCTGAGATGACAAAGAAACATCATAGAACGGAGGGCTAAGCCGGTGACGGCACCTGAGGATTAGGGTTTAGGTCTTAGAGAGAACGGAGAGGAGAGAATTCGAGGGCGGCTGTATGGAGAAAATGATTTAGGGTTAGGGGTCATTAGGAATAAAAAAGGAAAGGAGGAATGATGGTCGTTGATCTCTGTGATCAACGACCAAGATTAGAGGTGTTTGGGGCCGGGTAGAGGTCTCTAGGTTTGGGCTGGGGTGGATTTGGGCCTAGTCTTAGTGGGTTAGGTCCGAAAATTAGAGAAATTTAAAAGGCTATTTGTTAAATACCCAAATAATTGATAAAAAAAATATTTTATAAAAATAATTAAGAATGAGAAAAAAATAATTTTCATCCACGAAGGTGATTTAAAATAATTATTCGATATTTAAAATACAATGGACCAATTTCTGGTAAGATAATGCAGTGATGTATGCATGGGCTATAATTGCAAAATTATTGCAATTGTAACCAAAAGGTGTAAATCTGGCCATTTGTGAAATAATTTAAACTTAATATGGCTATAAATAACAAAATTAAATCAATGAAATGTTATAGAGCCACTTGTGATGCAATTTTGTAATCATTTATATAAATAAAACACTAGAATAAATTAATTTAAAAATATAGAAATTATGAAAAAATATCAATTGATGTTACTTGTTACTCCCAAACGCACACGCAAGTATACGTGGTCGACAAGTAATATAGGATTGTAAGCCCAGATATCGTGCCCACGGAGACTTGTGATTAACTATCAACTAAATTAAACCAAACAATTAATCTATTCAAGTGAATCCTAATGTATGAATATTTAACTAAAGATAATCTAGAGTAGTAAACTAAGAGATTAAAGAAAAAATTTGGTAAATTATAGAGACGAATTCAACGTGAGTGAATATTCTAGAGTTATGGGTTGGCTAACAATCCCGTTGAGTTTTCCACATAAATTGTCTAATTAATTTATCTGGTTTATTGGTTGACAGGGTTAATATTTCTTGTAGCCTTCTCCCGTAGTACAACTCGCCTATATTCCTATGGAATTAGGATTGACAAGAACACATTTATAATTCCTGTATAATAACCAAGCAAGGCGATTAGGTATATTTCTATCCTAACCGCAAATCCGCTCCCCCTAAGAGTTAAGATCTTGCTCTACTCAATCTTATATGCAATCTATAATTTTCTCTCCCGAGTTCAATCCTAGATTCGTAGATAGTATTCAATTGGTAATCAAGCAATCAAATAAATAAAACAACCTGATAAAATAATAAGAACAATTCAAGCTTCAAACTACAACGTTCATGTAGCATCCAACAACTCTAGAACAAATAAACTATGAAACTAAAAGAAGAGAAGAGAAAAAAAAACTAGTTGAAAGCCTCCTCCAAGAGTGGTGTGTGTTCCTCCATGTGAATTCCCCTTCAAAGTATGTTAGCTCCTCCAAATTAGGTTTAGGACTCTTTATATACGAGTTGGGATCGTATAGGGCCGAAATAACCTTGTCCGGGACGAAATAGGAAAACTCCCGCCTCCAGCATCCAGGGCAGCGCCTAGCGCTGGCCCTGGCGCTGAAAGCAGTAGGTAATTGCAATTTTACGTTCACTTCCTGGTTTGCTTTGAATTGAATCTCCTTATTTTTTGTCTTCCACTTGGGGGGACAAAGAGACAAAGGGTGTCCCCCCTATTTTTTATTATTTTAATTTTCTTTCTTTTTATTTCGCGTTTTATTCAATTTTGCTCCAAATCTCTTCATCTTCACACTGCTTTATTCCTAAACAGTTAAAATATAATATTAAGCACAAAATAATATAACTAATACTCAAAAGACGATTAAAAAGTGCTAGAATATGAGGCAATAATAATTAAATATATGCATTTTTGACCGAACATCAACACCCCACACTTAGACTCTTGCTCGTCCTTGAGTAAGCACTAAAATCACTCTCAACAAATCAAGCCCAGAAACACCACCACTTCGGTAGATACTAACAATTAGGCCCTATAGCAACTCAAACCATTAGATATACACTTCCTCATCATCGTGCAAGATATATAAGTCACAAACAAACAACAAACTGCTAACCTCCTAACCTCAGAGACGGACTCTAACTTACCAAATGTAAGCTCGCTCACCTACTTTGTCAAATAAAGTTAATAACATCACCTATCTATCATGAAACAAGTTCCCTCACAAGAATAAATAGTCCATGCAGTCAAATCAAAGAATGAATATAATTTAAGGACTTTGCATCAAAGAACAACTCTCGCACTCACAAAGAAATTCACATGTATGCACAAAGAACCATAGGCTTGCCCATTATGTACATCTCTACTAATTAAGTGTGCTCGAATAGAATCAACTAGGACTTTAACGGGTTGTAATGTTGGCTAAGGGACGGGTAGAGAATTATATAATAGTGACTTACACTTCCCTAAGCATTTTGCACTTTTAGAGTTCATCACCCATTATTTTCATCTCTTCACTTTTATTTTTCAGTCCTCTCTTCATCTATTGTTTCACAAGTATTTCCCTCACATCAAGAACATTTCTTTCTTTTTTTTCGAAGCAATTTTTTTTCATTCTCTCTTTTTTCATGTCACATTCTTTTCACGAAGGCCTTTTAATCACTTTGCAGCTATCATTGGTCACCATTTTTCACTTAATCATCCTTTTTTTCAAATTATCAATTAATATCACGGTCTAAGCAACAATGCTCAAGGAAGCGGGGTGCAAAAACTAGGGATTCAACAAGAGGATCAAGGCAAAAATACGGCTTCCAAACAAAAGGCTACAGGCTCAAAGGGCTAACTAGTGGTACAATATCTGAAAAAGCTAAAATTCACAAGACATATCAAAGAAAGCCTATTATCATCTTCTAAACAGAGCAACACTTTTATTTCGCTTCAATAACATGCAGGGCAAGTTCTAGACTAAGATGCAAAACATGGAATATATGTAAGAAATCCTCACCCCACATGGCACAAGTATCAATCAAGATGGATCAATTCTACTCTAAGACAGACATGATCATAGCGAACAACAAAATAAGCATAAGTTATATATAGAGTCACAACACTGAGCTTAGGTGTCAGAAAGTCTGCTATTTCATTCATTACTCAACCACTCAGAGGAAAGTACTACTCAAGCTTAGGCCTAAATATGCTAGTATCAAACAACTCACAAAAGTTTTTCTTCTCCCTCTTTTTATACTCCTAAAATAAAGAAAAAAAAATCTAATCCTAAAAAATAAAAATAAAAATTACCCAGTTCAAGTTACATCCCTTGGAAAAGAACCGATGCACAAACAAAAACCAAGAGAGATTATTATCTGACTAAAACTAACTAGAAACAAAAAAATAAAATATTTTTGAATTTTTTATTTATTTATTGGACTTTAATCCATCAAGAAAGCTGTCCACAAAATCCATCATCAAGAAAAGTCCCAATTTTCTGATTTTTTTTTCATTTTTTTTAAAAACTACTACACTAACTAAGCTAAGATAGCACAAAAAAATCACCCAGACAATCTCCTCACCCCACACTTAAAATTGTGCAATGTCCTCAATGCACACTGAAAATAACAAGAGGGTAAAAGAGACTCCCTGGTCGGCCAAAGGCCGGAGAATTAGCAGCTCACAGGATACTCAGACTTCTCCTAGGTATGATCCTTGTGCGGGTACCTCACACTTAGTTTCAACCACCAGCTCGCTTTTGCACTCTTCCAATGGATTTTCCTCCTATGCTTATAATCCTACAAAACAAAAACAACACTACAAAAAAAACACACTAAAAAAAATAAGCAAAAGTAAAAAAAATAAATAAATAAAATAAAATTGGGTTGCCTCCCAACAAGCGCTTGATTTAACGTCGCGGCACGACGCCATCACTTTCACCACTTTTCCTTCCACTTTGAGGATATGAATTGCGCCCCCAGTTTTGTATCAATTTTTGTGTCACGTTCTTGGGGCGGTGGTGTGAAAATAAAAGAACTAAGCAATAAATATCGCATCTTGCACTTCTTGGCCCTTAAGTGCGGGATGTCATTTTGTCTCCTTGGTGTGGCAAATTTCAGAATATATGGGTCTTGTTCTTCATCTTTACAACTCTCTAGAGGCTCCATCCCGATGTCTCCATCCAAACATAATGTAGAAAAATGATTAGAATGAGGATCAACATGCCCCAACTCCAAAACTGTATTACTTTTGACGTCCTCAATAATATATACTTCCTCAACCTCAGCATCATCAACAAGAACATGGTTTAATAATTGGTATTCTCGTTTTAGCTCCTCAATTTGGCGTAGAAGATCTTTTTCAGCTTCACACAACTCATCACTAAGTTTTTGGGTATTACACGCATCAACCTTTGCACTCAATTGAGCCTCCAAGTCGCGAATAGAACTGCCAAATTGGTCGATCTCTTGTCCCAATTCAAATCTTCTTTCAATAAAGTGTTGTATCTCATTTGTAATTTTCTCACGGAAACCTCCATATTCCTCTAATAATTTCATGTGCATATCAATAATACGAACATCTTGTTCTATATCATCCAATTCGTCACTCCTGTCAAACTCACAAGAATTATTAGAATCAACATAAGAAGGGATTGGAGTAGGATAACAACACTTAGGACAATTATTCCAATTTCTATCACAAATACTACAGGATGTAGATGGTGCACATAACTCGGTATTTGGAATATTTTTACAATATTGCCACAAGTGGGGTCTTTTACAATATGGACAAGGATCACAAAAACAAGAATACTTACTATCACACCACTTTTCTTTCAAAGATGCCATGTAAAAAAAATATAATACTAACTACACTAAAATAAAATTAAAAACTTAAATAGATAAAAAGTAAAAATCTAATCAAGTAAAATAGTTAATTTCTAAGTCCCCGGCAACGGCGCCAAAAACTTGTTGCTCCCAAACGCACACGAAAATATACGTGGTCGACAAGTAATATAGGATTGTAAGTCCAGATATCGTACCCACAGGGACTTGTGATTAACTATCAACTAAATTAAACAAAACAATTAATCTATTCAAGCGAATCCTAACGTATGAATATTTAACTAAATATAATCTAGAGTAGTAAACTAAGAGATTAAAGAAAAAGTTGGTAAATTATAGAGACGAATTCAACGTGAGTGAATATTCTAGAGCTATGGGTTGGCTAACAATCCCGTTGAGTTTTCCACCTAAATCGTCTAATTAATTTATCTGGTTTATTGATTGACAGGGTTAATATTGCTCGTAGCCTTCTCCAGAAGTACAACTCGCCTATTCAAGCTAACCTAACGCCTATATTCCTATGGAATTAGGATTAACAAGAAATTTATAATTCATGTATAATAACCAAGCAAGGCGATTAGGTATATTCCTATCCTAACCGCAAATCCGCTCCTCCTAAGAGTTAAGATCTTGCTCTACTCAATCTTATATGCAATCCATAATTCCCTCTCCCTAGTTCAATCCTAGATTCGTAGATAGTATTCAATTGGTGATCAAGCAATCAAATAATTAAGCGCAAGATTGAATAAATAAATCAATATGATAAAATAATAAGATCAATTCAAGCTTCAAACTACAATGTTCATGCAGCACCCAACAACTCTAGAACAAATAAATTATGAAACTAAAAGAAGAGAAGAGAAGAAAAACTAGTTGAAGCCTCCTCCAAGCGTGGTGTGTGTTCCTCCACGTGAATTCCCCTTCAAAGTATGTTAACTCCTCCAAATTAGGTTTAGGACTCCTTATATACGAGTTGGGATCGTATAGGGCCGAAATAACCTTGTCCCGGACGAAATAGAAAAACTCCCCCCACCAGCATCTAGGGCAGCGCCTAGCGCTGGCCCTGGCGCTGAAAGCAACAGCTAATTGCAATTTTATATTCACTTCCTGGTTTGCTTTGAATTGAATTTGCTTATTTTTTGTCTTCCACTTGGGGGGACAAAAAGACAAAGGGTGTCCCCCCTATTTTTTTATTATTTTAATTTTTTTTTCTTTCGCGTTTTATTCAATTTTGCTCCAAATCTCTTCATCTTCACACTGCTTTATTCCTACACAGTTAAAATATAATATTAAGCACAAAATAATATAACTAATACTCAAAAGACGATTAAAAATTGCTAGAATATGAGGCAATAATAATTAAATATATGCATTTTTAACCGAACATCATTAATGCATAGTTTTGAAAATATATATGCATTTTAAAATATTATAGGAAAAAATTGGGTATCAATAGCTGCCCCTCTTTACCCGGGAAGGATGAAAGAGTTTTCGGGTAAAGAAATGATGGCCAGTTTTGACCGATTGGGATGTTCTAAAATAATAAGGGCCGAACCCTGGTCTCTGAGCTGCCTACATATCCCTGGTTTTACAGGAATCAGGCCATGTGTAGTTCCGAATCCACAGGTGAATGAAGCCGATGGAGTTGTCATAGGAATGATTGCCAATTTCAGGGAAGGTTCTTTTGTGAAGGGTAGTGTCGGATGGAGTTATGATTACGGGTCTAGAGTGTATCGGATGTATAATAGGGGTTATATGGGTAGCTGATGAGAATCGGTTATGAACGGCGAAATGAAAATGGTATGAACGGAAATCGGAGGGATTGGTTGCTCCCGTTTGAAAAACGGTTACCTCCGCGATCACTTGCAAACTCAAAATACGATACATGCAAGTACGTAGATTACTGCAAAATTTAAACGTAATACAAATTCCCTTTGGACCATGAAAGATTGTCTTTGGACGGTGCGGATGACGTCTTTAGACCATGATGTCCTGGGCCATGAATTGTGATATAAGAGATTCGCAGGCCATGAAATGATGTTGTCGGGCCATGAAAATGGTGCCTCCGAACCATGACGCCTTTGAATAATGATGTGCAAATTTGAGAGATCCTCAGGCCATGGCATGGTGTCTTCCGGCTATGAGGATGATGCCTTTAGACAATGACGCCTTTGGACAAATTGGCGATATTTCAGCCCTGAGATGCAATAATATGATGCTAAAATTAACAAGAGAAGTCTTAGTCTTGTGAGATTGAGGGCAGAGCTTAGCCCGAAAGAGGATCAAATAGATAATATAGGAATAGAGAAACATTTATGCAAGGGGGGGTAATGCTTAGTCCCATGAGAAGGCGGTGCTTAGTGATCGCTGCCAACTCCACACTACTATAAAGTAGGAAGAGAGGGTCGCAATAGCTTTTACCCGATATGAGGGTCGGGATCGAATTCCTCAGAGAGCTAGAAATTGGAGCTGGGTATCTATCTAGACTAGAGTCGTGTAATTGTTCTAAATGTCACTTCCAACATTTTTGGGTTTTTCAATTATAAACTACTAATTGAAACTAGATTATGCTACGAAATAATTGCTAAGGTTGTATCTAATGGGAAGAAGGGCACTAGGGTCGTGACCTCACCTAGGTGGCTAATTGACGGGTAGATGTTACTAAGGTTCGATTGACATAATTGGGGCTTATCCTATAACCGTTGCACAATATTACCCACTCTCACACCTCTCTGTAGAGAGAGTGATTTTGCCCAATTGACTCTCTCAAGACCAAATGGGTAGGCAGATTAGATCAAGCAACTAGGGTTCAAGTAGGGTGATTACTCTCTCGAGGTTTAACCCGTTAATTGGGACTATCATTTCTCATGAGTCCATCCCAATTCCTTGTTGGGTTAATTTTGGAGACTTAGACTCTCTTTCTCAAGAAGAGTCAAATCCACAAAGCATAAATCAGTGTTTGCAACCACCAATTCATAGATTAAAACATAAAATCAACCCAAATAGTAAACACCCATAGTCAATCTAACCCTAGATGGCAACACCCATCAATTACCCAAACCAGGGTTGAGCCACAACCCTAGCTAATGGGTTTAGCTACTCATGCTTGAAGGAGAAAATGAAGAAATAGATGAAGAACAAGACATATTAATTAAATGCTAAATTAAAATACAAGAATCTATCGTTAATTTGAAGCTAAGATGCCAAAAATGGCTACAAAATAGGTCTCACGAGCGCAGCTCAAAGTCTGGAATTAACTGATGACCTAAAAATGGTAAAATGTTCTATCTATTCTAGGCTGGAAAAACTGGACAAAAATACCCCTGCGGGGTCAGTACGGGCCGCATGAAATGGACCGCGGCCGCACTAGGCTCTTTGACTTCAATTCTGGGCTCTCTGAACATGGGCTCCGCGGACTGCGTAGAATGGACCGCGGTCGCGGAGGCAGCTGGCGCGGTCCGCACAATCACGACCGCGGACCGCATGGCTTGGACTTGGCATAATTCCATCTCTCTGAATCTCTTGTCCGCGGACCGCACAAAAAGGTAGTGCGGCCGCGGAGCCTTCACCGCGGACCACGCTATATGTACCGCGGCCGCATAGCCTGTAACCTGGTTTTGCCATCTCTCTGAATCTATCTAGTGCGGACCGCACAAAGTCGAATGCGGTTGCACTAGGCCTTTTTGCCCTCAGTTTGCCTTGTCTTTTGTGCTTGAGCAAGTTTCACTCCTTTTGAGCCGAACTTTGACATTTCATCACTTTGTCGATCAAACCTGCAAACAAGCACACTTATGAGCCTTTTGGGACTATTTTTAGTAACAATTTATAACCAAAGTCATTGAACAACTGGGATGTCAGCTGCGCCATCCAAGCTTGTCTACACTGTCTTCTACCATCAGCGGCTCAGTCAGCACCACAGCCAGCACAGATTCCACAGTCCATGAGGACACAGTGTGAAGAATGATCTTGGAGAACCAGGGAAAAGATCATCCAGTACTCTAGGATGCCTTGTTTAAGGCCAGTTTGGATTCACACGCAAGGCGGGGCTTGAAGGAGCTTTCCAGGGAGCACAGGAAACTGCCGCAAAAACGGGGCTTCAAGGAGTCTAGTGAAGGAGCTTTTAGAGCAGATGTGGACAAGCTGAAGGAGACCAGCTGCCCTTAGACTTGCTATTTCTGAGGATCCAGCATCCAGCAGCAGTACCTAGCAGCCAGAGCCACAGCAGGAGCAGACACAGAGTCCTAGGAAGAAAGAGAAGCTCCCCAGTGCCCAGATGAGGCGATACATTCAGTTGGCCAACCCACCGGAGGCCTCTCCAGTCAGCCACAGGATGCCCCCTGATAATTCGCCTGATCCAGGTCCAGGTCCCTAGTCCCAGGCTATCCAGCAGCTAAGCCGCGGAGACGGGGAACCAGTCTGAGGTTCCCGCGGCATACAGAGGATCCGGGGACCATTCTTGATCCCATGCAGAAGGATACGCTTAGGGAGTCATCTATATCCTTTTTCTCTCTTTTTAGTGCTTATTTAGACTAGTTAGGCATTGGTGACAATGCAGCTCTATCGAATGGGAAAAAAAAAAAAAAAAAAAAGGGTGGGAAATGGGTGTGCCCGCCCTTCTTGTTGGATGACTGTTAATATGATACTATTTTATGCGTTCTTGATTTTTCATTTTGGTCTGTATTATATCTACATTTAGTTACTTTTGTCGTACTTTTTTATCTTTTCTTTTAGGTCTGTATATTAAAGTTACATCATTGCATATATATCATTCCCCGTATGTATATTCACTCTCCCTATTGTACATATTCATTCATTTTCTATTCGACAAAAAAAAAATTCATTTTTAGCTTTCTATATAGTCTCGTAGCCCTTTTGTTTTGCTTTGGACGTTTTAAAGCCTTTGGTTTTTTAATCACGGTTCTTTCCAAAGGTGGCAGTATTGTTGTGATCCGGGTGCTCTTCCCAATGATAGATCGCTGTGACAACTTTCTTAAGGTTTGAGTCCGTTTTATTTTTCTTGTTTCTTTGGTAGTTTATAGCTTTAAGGGTACCTCAAACAAAGCTTCACTTGGCCGATCACATTTGCTTTGATATATGGTCCAAAGACAAGTGGTCTTGTGTTAGGCATGGTGAAAACAGTAGCGTACCTTGAAGACTCTTGATTGACCAAACAATCATCATGTGGTTTTTTGAAACATTGCTCGTGCCCTCAAATGTATCTAAGGTTGTTGTTGCGCGCCCTCTACCTCTATGTCTTTAGCATCCCCTAGCTTGTGTAGTGCAGAAATCGAATTGCGAGTTCCAAGTTCCCGAGCCATTGGCTAGAACTTGCTAAATGTATGTTGAGGCAGAAATTTCTTGAGTAAATTTGATTGAGAAGTGATTTATAGGCTCTCCTTGATCCAAATGGTAGTTGAGCAAATCCATAGCCTACCAATATATGTCCCTAGTTTAAACCCTTTTGAGCCTTTAACCTTTTTCTTTTCAAGAACCATGCCTTACAAGCCTATACCCGTCTAAATTATTCCTCTCTTGGCACCGATATTTCCTTGAGCATGGCAAAAGTATTAAGTTATTGGGGGAGAGACGAGAAAGCCGACAATAGTGTTAAAAGGTAACAAAGCAAGAAAAGGAAGCAATTGAAAAGAAAAGAAAAGAAAAAGACAAAAAGAAAGCCCCAATGTGGAAAATGATTCTCAAAGGGATTCCCAAGAAAAGCAAGAAAGAAAGGCGTTTGGAAAGTTTTGAAAAAGCAGAAATGGATTTGAAACGCAAAAAAGAAAGAGTGACAATGTGTCTCCTCTAACCTCTTTAGAAAGAAGTGAAGACTCAAAGAGTTCAAGTGAATTGTAGCCCAAATGAATTAAAGAAGTGCCTTATGGAGATGAACCCACTTGAACAAAAATATGACCTACCTATCCATAAGCCTTCACAATGACCCACAAAAGCCTTATATGATCTTGAGTTGATATGAGCTTACATATAGTGAGATACTTACTTAAGGGGCAAGCAGTATGCGTACCTAGAGCCAAACTTGTGACCTTTTCTGAGCAGAGATGAGTGAAATTCCATTAACCTCTATTTTATGTAGCTCAATACTCTAAAAGATGAGGTTTGCTTAGGGAATTGAGATGTGTGAGTTTGGTATCCACAGCGACCAAAAGTAATCAGAGAGTTACTTTATCGTAAAGTGAGCGTCACACTCCTTGCCATGCTCTTGTTTTCACACTTGCATCCATGGTTTTTTCAGACAGGCCTCAATGTTGGTTCAAACTGATGCCCATGTCTATTGAGGGCAATTGTTGAGTCCAATTGATGCTGTTTGAAGTTACTTGTAGGATAGGCTGAAATCTCTCAATGTGTACCTTAAGGGATGGGCTTATTGTTTGTTTGCTTGAGACAACAAAAGCTTTAAGTTTGCGCGGAAGTTGATAACTAGGATTTTGTTAGTGTTTTTACGCTCCTTCTGCTTACGCTTT
>NW_017670927.1:395737-400899 GCF_001879085.1 Nicotiana attenuata
GAGGGCACATACTCACTCCCCGAGGAATGGGAAGCAGCTCTATCTGCGGCTTTTATCAGCTTGCGGGTTTGTTTTATGTTTTTCCGAGCTTGGGGAGTGAGTTTGACTACTCTCTTTCCTTTGCCCCCTCGGGAGGAGTCCCCTCTCCTGGGTTGTTTTGTTCCTTTGCCTCCTTGTTGTCTAACCATTATCTGCAAGCACACACATCTAGCTTTGTTAGTATCAGCAGAGGCAATGAATTAGTCATGGAAAATGAATTACAGAACAGAAGCCCAAAAGTTGCAGAAAATGTTGCAGACACAGTGCACCACGGCCCGCACAAAAAGGAGTGCGGTCCGCACAAGTATAAGGTCTCCCAAACATACTCTCTGAATCTCATCACCGCGGTCCGCGAAAAGTGGTAATGCGGCCGCGGTGAAGCCACCGCGGACCGCACAATCACGACCGCGGTCCGCGGTGGATGTCCAATCCTGGCACTGAGTTAGGGTTTCCAATTTTTGCAAATTTGTTCAAGTGTTTACCTAGAGTTTGTCCCTACTCAATTACCCAGTTCAACAAGTTCACCGAACACACAAAAACCAAGATTTACACTAACCTAAGCTAATAATTAAAGACAAATGGGAAAAAGAAGAAGCTATGGGCTACTGGGCATGAAAATATGAAATTAAACAAAGGAAAATGGATGAAACGTTACCAGATATTGATAAGGAGTGAAGACACACAGTGCAAATAAGCTATTACGAGGAAGGGAGAAGATGAACAGTAATTTCCTAGTCTCTGAGAGTTAAAAGTCCGAAAAGGGTAAAAGGAGACCCTTGAGGTCTATTTATAGAGAACTAGTGGGACCCAGCCTTACCTACTAGCGCGGCCGCACAAAATGGACCGCGGATCGCGCTGGGTTTGTTCAAAAGAAGTTTGAGAAGGCAACCTCCGTGGTCCGCACAAAACAGACCGCGACTGCGGAAGTCCTCCACGGACCGCACTAAATGGGATGCGGCCGCGGTGGCAAACTTCAAAGAGCACCTCACTTGGCTTTCACCAGTGCGGACCGCACAAAGTGCAATGCGGCCACACTGGTTACTTCAGAGACTGTTCAATTTTTCCAAAATGTTTTGCACTGCATCAACACAATCCCTGCAAATCTCACAACCAATTAGTCCAAAAATCAAACCTAGACTGCAAAGAAAATCAAAGAAAACAAGAAGAAAAAGACATGGGTTGCCTCCTAAGAAGCGCCTGATTTAACGTCGCGGCACGACGCCGGTTACCATCACATCACTTCAAATGAACAACAGCCACCACATGGCTATCATCGAACTTCCCAAGATAATGCTTGACACGGTGACCATTCACTCTAAAAACTTCACCACTTTTGTTCTTCAAATCTAGAGCACCAAATGGGGTCACACACACAACTTCAAATGAACCACTCCACTTAGATTTCAGCTTTCCCGGAAACAACCTTAGACGAGAATTGAACAAGAGGACCAAATCACCAACTTTGAACTCCTTTCCAAGAGCATATTTGTCATGAAGGTACTTCATCTTATCCTTGTACAATGACGAACTAGAGTATGCATGGAACCGGAATTCATCAAGTTCATTGAGTTTTTCAACACGAAGATTGGCCACAACATCCCACTCAAGATTAAGCTTCCTTAAGGCCCACATGGCCTTATGCTCCAACTCCACTGGTAGATGACATGCTTTCCCAAACACCAACCGATACGGTGACATACCAATTAGGGTCTTGTAAGCGGTCCGGTAAGCCCATAGAGCATCATCCAACTTTTTAGACCAATCGGTCCTATTGGCATTTACGGTCTCGGACAAAATACTCTTGATCTCCCTGTTAGACACTTCAACCTGACCACTTGCTTTAGGATGATAAGGCGTAGAGGCTTTGTGGTTGACACCATACTTGGATAGCAAGGTATCAAAAGCTCTATTACAAAAATGCGATCCTCCATCACTAATGATTGCCCGGGTGTACCAAACCTTGTGAAAATGCTCTTCTTTAGAAATGACACCACACTACTAGCTTCATTGTTGGGCAAGGCCACGGCCTCAACCCATTTTGACACATAATCAACTGCTACAAGAATGTAAGTGTTCCCACACGAGCTAACAAAAGGGCCCATAAAATCGATACCCCATACATCAAAGATATCAACTTCCAGAATTGTGTTTAGAGGCATCTCGTCTTTCTTGGAAATCCCGCCCGCTCGTTGGCATTGATCACATCTCTTTACTAAATCACTCACATCTTTAAACAAAGTCGGCCAATAGAAACCACAACTCAAAACTTTCAAAGCCGTCCTCACCCCTCCATGATGGCCACCATAGGGGGAGGAATGACAAGCCTCCAAAATACTCAATTGCTCACCCTCCGGGACACACCTTCGAATCACACCATCCGTGTAAATCTTAAACAAGTACGGATCATCCCAGTAGAAATCCAAACTATCCTGTTTGAGCTTCTTCCTTTGGTTAGAAGAGAGCTCACCCGGAATGATGCCAGTCACAATGAAATTAGCAATGTCCGCAAACCATGGCATATCACACATTAACACAGAAAGTAGTTGCTCGTCGGGGAATGTATCATTGATCTCCAAGCCATCACACGGCCTTCCTTCCTCCTCCAACCGCGACAAATGATCCGCAACTTGGTTCTCACTACCTTTCCGGTCCACTATTTCCAAATCAAACTCTTGAAGAAGTAATACCCATCTCATCAATCTTGCCTTGGAATCTTTCTTGGTCATCAAATACCTAAGGGCGGCATGGTCGGTGTGCACTATGACTTTGGCCCCCATAAGATATGGCCGAAATTTTTCCATGGCGAACACAATAGTCAACAATTCCTTCTCCGTCACCGTGTAATTCCGTTGAGCTTCATTCATAGTCTTACTTGCATAGTACACGGTATGGAACATTTTGCTCACTCGTTGACCCAACACTGCCCCAACCCCAACGTCACTTGCATCGCATATTAGTTCGAAGGGCAAACTCCAATTTGGTGCGGTAATGATTGGGGTGGTGGTCAACTTTTTCTTTAGAAGTTCAAAGGCCTCCATGCATTTTTCATCAAACACAAACTTAGCATCTTTCTCTAGCAACTTGCACAGGGGATTTACAACCTTCGAGAAATCTTTGATAAACCGCCGGTAGAACCTGGCATGCCCAAGGAAACTCCTCACCCCTTTGACAGAAGTGGGGGGAGGAAGCCTCGAAATCACCTCGATCTTAGCCTTGTCTACCTCAATCCCATGCTTAGAAATCTTGTGACCCAACACTATACCTTCTTCAACCATAAAATGGCATTTTTCCAAATTGAGAACGAGATTAGTTTCTTCACATCGGGCCAAAACTCTATCCAAATTTCCCAAGCACTCTTCAAAGGAATCACCAACCACACTAAAATTATCCATAAAGACCTCCAATATGTCTTCCACCATGTCGGTGAAAATAGCCATCATGCAACGTTGGAAGGTCGCCGGAGCATTGCACAACCCGAATGGCATCCGAGAGAAAGCAAATGTACCATATGGGCATGTGAAAGTGGTCTTCTCTTGGTACTCCGGGGCAATTATGATTTGATTATAGCCCGAATACCCATCTAAAAAGCAATAGAAAGCTCGCCCCGCAAGGCGATCAAGCATTTGATCGAGGAATGGCAAGGGAAAATAATCCTTGCGGGTCACTTTATTTACCTTCTGGTAGTCCATGCAAACTCTCCACCCGGTAATGGTTCGAGTGGGAATAAGCTCATTGTTGTCATTTGTCACCACAGTCATCCCACCTTTCTTCGGCACACATTGCACCGGAGAAGTCCATGAGCTATCGGAGATTGGATACACCACACCCGCATCAAGCCACTTGATCACTTCTTTCTTCACCACCTCTTGCATTGCTTCATTGAGCCTCCTTTGATGTTCTAAGGAAGGCCTTGCATCATCCTCCAAGATAATTTTATGCATGCAAAATGCGGGGCTTATTCCCCGAATGTCCGCCAGAGTCCATCCAATTGCCCTTTTTCGCCTTTGAAGCACCGCCAATGTGGCATTTACCTGCATGTTATTAAGACAAGAGGAAAGAATAATTGGTAAAGTTGAATTAGAGCCCAAGAATTCATACCTGAGGTGTGGAGGAAGTGTTGACATGTGATTTTTGACCCTCCCCGAATTTACCCATTTTAGCATGTAAATATTTAGTTTAGGCCTAATATCGCCATTTCAACTAATTTTTACTATTTTACTTTATTTTATTACAAGAAATTAAAAATTACAAAAAAATAGGTTTATTAATATTTTGTAGTCATTTTTAATCTTAAAAAAAGATATACAAAAATAGTACCCTATCTTTATTTTTATAATCTTGAAAACACAAAAAAAAAAAAATTTATGTTTTATAGTTTAGTTCAATTAATTAAAATTAGTTTTATATTTTTATATTATAATTGTACATAATTTTAGAAGAAAGAATTAGTTTTAGGATTGGTTCATCCCGTTTTTATAAATGTTATAGTCCATTTTTTAGTTTTTGGCCCAAAATCCCTAACCCATAGTTCCTAGGCCCATACCCCTAACCTAATCCCTACCCTATATAATACTACCTACCCCACAAACACAAGGGAGACAAAAAAAAAAAAAGAAGCCTAGAAAAAGCTGAAAAAGAGGGCACCAAAGATCCACGATTCTGCTTCTTCTTCAACCAATAGAAACGACCCCCACCCCAAACGCATACAACAACCATAGCCAAAACATAATAAAACCATGGAACAAATCTGAAATATAGAGCATTCTAACCCAAGAGAGAGATCAGCCATGCCGAGCTAAGAGAACCAGTCTCACACCCCACTCCTGAACTCGCCGGAACATGCATACCCAGTAGAGAACACGGACAAAACTTGGACAGAAGTTAAAAATGGAGTTTGTCGGAGGTTGAGGTGTTCGAGCTTTCCGGTTGATATTTATGGTCCGCATTGCTGTTCGAGATCTTCTATTTTTCATTGTTCATCTCTGAAATTTCGGCAGTTTAAAAGGTCCGTTCCTTCATCACTTTAGTAATAATGTTTACAGTAGTCCAATTTGTTCTTCTATCATTGATGTCGTAGGATGATTGTTTAATTGATCTGCCCGTCAAGAATGTCGTACATAATA
>NW_017670927.1:402029-404620 GCF_001879085.1 Nicotiana attenuata
TAAATAAATAATCCCATTTCGAATAATGTCACTTTAAATGGAAAAACTCCCTTTATACGTTATCCTTCGGGGTAGGTGTGTAAAAAGGAGGTGTGACAGCTCTGGCGACTCTGCTGGGGACACGAACCCAGAATTTTGATTCAGGGTTCAAGAATTCGAGCTTAGTACAATTGTTATATTTGGCTTTATCTGATTTTTCCACATGTTCCATGCTATATGTGCTAAATGTTTTACCGCTTTGATATTTGTTGAAATTGTACATATAAACTGTCGCGAATCCCTTCCTCTTTCTGAGTCTTCTACATCATGGAGAAGGGTGCACTTCGTGTAGCTTCTCTTCTATTTAGAGTCTTTTCCCATTTAGAACGAGGTTGGATAAGTTGCAAAGCCGGCGGAGCTTCTGTATCCCCGGTACGCTGCCTCCCCCTCGGCCCGAGTTGTCCGCTCGGGTAAGCCAGGTCTAGACCAATAAACCTAGGGTTAAACCTAGAAGAACAAATCCTCATGCCGGATCCCTAATAGGACGTTTGTTTGTATCATGTGCATTTAACTTAGGGGACTCAACACAGGGGTTGGGTCCGTCTAGGACAGGTGACCTGAAATGAATTGGCCATCCTGATGCATCTTACGTGCTACTTGCGCATTTATTTGCTCGGCTATGCATGTTGACTGGCTTGTCTAAATGAGTGAAAATTGAGAAAATAGCAGTGTTAAGACTCAGTAAGGATAACCTTTTGTTGTGAAAAACCAGTGCCCAAATAGTACCGAAATGCTGCCGGATTTGTGAAAAATGAAAAAAAGAGAAAAAGAGAAAAATATTTGAAAACATAGAAAAGAAAAATTGTTGTTCAAAATAGTTTTGATTTTGGCAAATCTGCCCGAACTACGCCGGTTTGATTCTCACCGGATGTGAGATACGTAGGCAACCCTCATTGGGTCCAACCCTTCCTTTTTTCAAAAATAACCAAAAAATGCCAATTTTGTGTCATAAATAAGTCGGGTGATGCCATTCCTGTTTAAATAAGCCGAATGTCCCCAAAAGGACGCCGGAAGGCCGTTTTGCAAGAATATCCACCTTGAGTCATTTTTAAATGGTTTACGGGCACAGCCTTAAAATCTTCCTCCCAGAAGTGCTGAAAGGCCGTATTTGCAAATCCAAGTCCTTATTTTCTGAATAAAGAATTTTTGCACAAATAGCCATTTTTCATAAATCATTAAGTTCCCCTAAATACTGTGCAGGATGAATTCAAGCGACATCGAAACCTTCTCAGTCCTGAGCGAGATCCCTTTGAAACTCCATATGTGGTGGCATGACTTGGGAAAAGGAAGCAAGGATACTGTGGTTAAAAGCCTGGGCGGTCTTGTAGATTTATTGAAAATCAGACCAAGGAAGGATGTCATTGAGGCACTGATACCATTTTGGGACCCGACCCATAATGTATTCCGGTTTTCAGATTTTGAACTCACACCCACATTGGAAGAAATTGCCGGATATGCCGGTCTCAACGGGAACTTCCGCGGTAGATACCCTTTGGCCCCACGACCGATAACTCTTCATAGGTTTTTGGACTTGTTGAACATCAGTTGGGATATTCAGGACCCGCATCTGACGGAAGGGTGTTGTACACTACACTTCCTATATCACCGGTATGGTAACCCCAAAGGTTTTGAGGAACCCAATACAGGATTAACACATGCTGGAAATAAGGACAAATGGGAAGCCTGACGGGGATTAGCCTTCATGGTGGCCTTTTTGGGAGTGGTAATTTGTCCTAGAAAAGATGGTCACATAGACCTTGGCCTAGTAGGAATGCTAGATGTTGCTATGAAGAAACCTACTAGCACAGTGAGTCCCCTGATTGTAGCAGAATTATACCGAGCTCTGACCAAATGTCGAGAAGGGGAGAAATTCTTTCAAGGTTGCAATTTGCTCTTGCAGTTATGGATACAGGAACATCTTTGTCACCGCACAGGATATATGAACTACGGCTTGACCGGGTTGAGTTGTATTGTAGAGTTCGAGACCCGAGTTACAGGTATTGAGTTCCCGGAGGGTACTGAGGCCTGGTCATCATGTTTAAGATCCCTCACTGCAGATAAAGTAGAATGGGCTTATGGATGGCTTCCTCCTACTGAAGCTGTGTACACATCGGCAGAGGTCCCTTATATTCTTTTGATGGGTATTCGAAGCATTCAGCCCTATGCTCCTTACCGCGTTTTGCGACAATTTGGAAGATTCCAGACGGTGCACAGCGATGAAGACCTGAGTGGGCAAGTCATTGAGTTGGGCCCAAAAGCTGCATTCCCTGAAGGCCGAATCCGAAAGATATGGAATGAGTGCAGGTACCTTGAGCCTAAAACTATAGTACAGGACCGGGCCAGAGGTGAGGTAGATCCCAAATACTTGGTTTGGTTCGGTAAAAGGTTTCAAATCCCCGAGAGACCCGCCAAAAGGCCACATGTGCAACAATTAACAAGCGAGCTCAGGTGCAGTGGGATTGGTTGGCTAAAGAAAAGGAGTACAGAGCTCGAATTGGAGCATTGGAAAAATAGGTTCAGGAGCTTCGGTTCGAAAACAGCTTGCAAACCGC
>NW_017670928.1:0-18965 GCF_001879085.1 Nicotiana attenuata
TGAGTCATGTGCCATGTGTGGTGAGGTTTTTTGTATAGTCTATGTATTGTACTTGTGTCTAGAACTTGCCCGGTTTGTGAGTCGAAGCGAAATTTTAGGTGATGCTCGGTTTGAAAAATGATTTTAGGCTTTCTTTGATCTTTTTGAGCTTAATTGCTTACCACAAATAAAATTTATCCCTAGTCAACCCTTCTGAGCCTATAGACTTTTATTGGTACCCACATTACAAGCCTATACCCTTTTTATTCTTAATTGACATTGTTTTGATCCTTTTACGTCTTAAAGCACTTTAATTGTGAGATGAGCGCTAAAAGAAGTAAGAAGGAACTAAGTGTGGGGTGGCTTTTGAGTGAAACCAATAAAAGGAAGAAAGGTGCACTTGTTTTTTAAAATAATACACCACTAGCTGAAATTGAAAAAAAGAATAATCTGGAAAAAAAAGAAAAAAATATAGAGATGAATACATTGTTGTCTTGTTCTTAATAGTGGGTATGAATTAATGTAGTGCTTAAAGAAGAAGGGAGCATTTTTGGGGTGATATTGTTTGTGAAAGTGAAGTGGATTGAAGAATTTATGCTTAAAAGTTGATTATGTGGTGTGTTAAAGTGCTTAGGAGGGTTAGTCACTATTCCTAAATATATCCTACCCGTCCCTTAGCCCACATTACAACCATGAAAAAGACCTAATTGATTTTAAATCGTGCGAGCCTACATTTATTTTTTAGTAGAGATTTACATTAAGGGCAAGCCTATGGTACCAATTACATGCATGTGACTTCTTTTTTGAGAGTGAGTGATTTTCTTTGATATATGTGAGCATGAGATTCGAATGTGTGGATTGATTTTACTCTCTTTGCTTTTGTTGTGAGGGCACATGGTTACACGAGGGATAGGTAACATTATTAGCTCTCTCTATGATTTTGGGTGTTCAAGCCACGAGTACATTGTGACATTGAGTCGGTTTGTGAGGCTAGGATTGTTATGAGCATGTTGTCTTTGTTTGAATATTTTTGAAGTTGGCATAAGAAAAAGGGAAGTGTATGTGATTGCATATTCTAATGTTTAATTGTTGGTATCAACCATGGTCATTGGTGTAGTGTGCCTCAATTGTATAAAAACAAAGTGCATAAGGATAGTGTGAATTGTTAGTTGACTCGAGGACGAGCAACGTTTAAGTGTGGGGTAGTGATGTTTGGTGATAAATGATGAAAAGTGCATATTTTTTAGTATATTTGCATATTAATTTTTGTGTGTGTCGCGGGAGATTACATGATTTTCGAAGTGAAATATACTCATTATGTGTTTCTTATGTGTAGGAATGAGTTTGGATGCTAAATGATCAAAAGATGACAATTCGACACAAAAAGAAGAAATTAAAGGAGTGGGAGCTCGTCTATTCTCGTGCGTGGCACGAAGTCGGACGCGAAAAAGGAGAAAAGTTAAGGCACAAAACAGCGAAGCGAAGCAAAGGCACGGAGCGCTTCGCGAAATGGAAGAATCTCAAAAGCTAGATCCGCGTCAAAGTCTGCGTCTAGACGCGAAGGCAGACGCGGATCCGCGTCAAAGTCCGCTTCTAGACGCGAAGGCAGACGCGGATTCCAACTCTCCCATCCGAAGTTGGATTGAAGAATTCCGCCCCTCATCAACCCTAGGTCATATAAATACATCCTAAAACACCACTTTGAAGAGGGGGACACACTTTTGACATAATTTAGAACTAAGGAGGCGGGAGAGGACGTTTTTTAGAGGAAAACACAAGCACAGAGCCACCGTGGAGGCCGGGTTTCATCTTTTCTTCCACCAACTTAGTCTTTTTATGTTTCTTTGTATGATTTGTTGTTTTGCTACCATGTCTATGTGGAGCTAAACTTCACGTTCTATGTGGTTCTTTCATGACTATTGTTATTCGGATATTGATTTTGATTTCTTAGTTTATCATATTGATTTATTTATTCAATCCTGCACTTAATTATTTGATTGCTTGATCACCAATTGAATACTATCTACGAATCTAGAGTTGAACTCGAAAGTGGAAATTCTAGATTGCATATAGGATTGAGTAGAGTAAGTTCTTGAACCCGGGCATCGGGTAACGGATTCGCGGTTAGGATAGACATATACCTAATTGCCTTGCTTGGTTGATTTACAGGAATTATAAATGCGTTCTTGTTGATTCTAACTCCATAGACATATAGGCGTTAGGTTAGCTTGAATAGGCGAGTAAGAACTCGACAGATTCTTATGAGCAGTATTAACCCTGTCAACCAATAAACTAGATAAATTAATTAGACAATTCAATTGAAGAATACAATACGAATGTTAGATAGCCCATAACCCTAGATCGTTTTCATTACATTGATATCATAAAAATCTGCTCTTCCTCTGTTCAAAGTTCATTATTTATATTCTTTATTTAATTAGTTTAGAATCAATTACTTCTAGGTTTAATTCTTGTTTAGATAATCAGGATAGTCTAATTTAGTTAATGGTTAATCACAAGTCCTCGTGGGATCGACATTCGACTTTTAGTCACTTTATTACTTGACGACCGCGTATACTTGCGTGTGCATTTGGGAGCAACAGCAAGCACCAAACAGGTTTGATCGTAAACTTTCAGGACCCTCTTGGAAAATGTGTCTTAGTTAAATTTCAAACAATCATGAATTGCATAGTTTAGCATAAAGGAATGTAAGTTGGTTTCAAAGTTTGCATGTTTAAGATAGGATTCAATTAGGAGTTGTCAGGACCCTCCCCCCCCCCCCCCCCGAATAATGGGACCTAGCTTTAAGATTGTTGTTAGATAACAAGATGTAGCGAAAATAATACCTTTAGAAGATATAACTTAGATTTAAAATTGTTGTTTAATTAGGAATTGTCATGACCTTCCTGGATAATAGGATGCAGTTTTAAGACCCTCTTAGATAACAGGACTTAGCGGAAGTAATACCTTGGATTTATATTTGTCATTTAATTAAGAGTTGTCAGGACCTCCCTGAATAATAGGACTTAGCTTTCAAATTCTTAATAATAGTTGGTAGAATGATTCATTTTAACACTCGCCTATGTGCCCAGCTACCAAACTGGGGCAGAAATTTTCTTTATTTTTATTTATTTTGTTGAAATCAGGAGCCCACCTGGAGAACAGGGAATACAATTCAAGTCAGCAGTCAGGAGCCCACCTGGAGAACAGTGAATACATTCAAGTTTAGCAGTCAGGAGCCCACCTGGAGAACAAGGGAATACAATTCAAGTTTGAGCAATCAGGCGCCCACCTGGAGAGCAAGGGAGTACAGTTCAGGTTTCAGCTTTCAAGTTCTTATTGATATTTGGTAACATGATTCGGTTTACACTCATATATATGCCCAGCTACCAAACTGGGGCAGAAATTTTCTTTGTTTTTGTTTATTTTGTTGAAATCAGGAGCCCACCTGGAGAACAGGGAATACATTTCAAATCATCAGTCAGGAGCCCGCCTGGAGAACAAGGGAATACATTTCAAGTCAGCAGTCAGGAGCCCGCCTGGAGAGCAGGGAATACATTCAAGTCAGCAGTCAGGAGCCCGCCTGGAGAACAGGGGAGTACAATTCAAGTTTTAGCCTTCAAACTCTTATTGATAATTGGTAACATAATGTATTTTACAATCATATATGTGCCCAGCCGCCAAACTGGGGCAGAAAATTTTCTTTGCTTTGTCTGTTTTGTTGAAGTCAGGAGCCCGCCTGGAGAACAAGGGAATACATTTCAAGTCAGCAGTCAGGAGCCCGCCTGGAGAACAAGGGAATACATTTCAAGTTCAGCAATCAGGAGCCCGCCTGGAGAACAAGGGAATACATTCAAGTTTCAGCAATCAGGAGCCCACCTGGAGAACAAGAGAGCACAATTCAAGTTTTAGCTTTCAAATTCTTACTGATATTTGGTAACATGATGTAGTTTACAATCACATATGTGTTCAGCCACCAAACTGGGGCAAAAAAATTTCTTTGTTTCGTCTGTTTTGCTGAAGTCAGGAGCCCGCCTGGAGAACAAGGGAATACATCCAAGTTAGCAGTCAGGAGCCCGCCTGGAGAGCAGGGAATACACTTCAAGTCAGCAGTCAGGAGCCCGCCTGGAGAGCAGGGAATACATTCAAGTTCAGCAGTCAGGAGCCCGCCTGGAGAACAAGGGAGCACATTTCAAATCAGCAGTCAGGAGCCCGCCTGGAGAACAAGGGAGCACATTTCAAGTTCAGTAGTCAGGAGCCCACCTGGAGAGCAGGGAATATGTGTCAAGTCAGCAGTCAGGAGCCCGCCTGGAGAGCAGGGAATACATTTCAAGTCAGCAGTCAGGAGCCCGCCGGGAGAGCAGGGAATACATTTCAAGTGAGCAGTCAGGAGCCCGCCTGGAGAGCAAGGGAGTACAATTCAAATTCAGCAGTCAGGTGCCCACCTGGAGAAAGGGGCAACATCTCAAAATACAGTTCGGCATTTAGGCGTCCACCTGGAGAAAGGGAAAACATCTCGGAATGTAGTTCAAGTTTTGGCAGTCAGGCATCCACCTGAAGATAGGGAAAACATCTCAGATCATAATTCAAGTCGACAACAGAGGAATTTCACTAGGAGAATACAAGTCAGCATGGCAACAAGAGCTGCAAGATCAAGTTTGAAGATATAGATAGGATTTTTGTAATGCGTAGATCATAGTTTAGTCTAGCTTCTTTTATTTTTGACATGGTGTAATAAGGGGGTTCAGTAAGAAGTAGCAGCAACAGCAGCAACAGTGAAAGCAAAGCTTCATGGTAGTCCCAGCTACCAGACCTTCCCGAACTACNATAATTTCATTTCATCATTTGCAATTTTGTGGATTTTTGTGGCATTTTCTGTTACTTGTTTGCATTTTTGTCTGTGCATTTTAATTAGTGAAAAATACAAAAATATGTGCATTTGCATTTAGGATTTAGTTTAACATTTTAGGATTAATTTGGTAAATTAGTTGTTCTATAAAAATGAAAAATCACAAAAATGGATCACTTTTGCATTTTTAGCCTTTTAATTTTAAATTTGTAGTTCTTCTTCTATTTTTAGGAGTTAACTAAATTTTGTAAATATTATGATAGGTAATTAGCTTAATTTAGCAAATTATTTTAATTTAAGGGTTAATTTGGTTTGTTAAGTAATTCAAAAAGGAAAAAAAAGAGAGAAAAGAGGAAAATTTTCAAAAAAAAAACGGAAGGAGTTTCAATTTATGAATTGGGCCAGTTGAAGCCAAGACCAGCCCAAAATCACCCAAACCCGTCCAAGAAACCACCCCAACCCAAGCCCAATGTGCCTACCCGGTCCAGGATCCCTTTACCACTCAAAAACGACCCCGTTTTATTAGGTTTTAATCTCAGCCGTCGATGTTGTTTGATCAGACGGCTGAGAACTAGGGATTGTTTAATATATTAATGTCCAAACACCCCCTACCCCGTCTCTCGTCTCTCTCACCTCACCAGAAGTCCTCTCAATCGCCACCGTCTGCCACCGTCGAAAATCGCCTACGGCGGCGGCGAGTCTCCAAACCCCCCAAAATCTTTACCACAGCTTCCTCTCCGCCTCCACACCCTCAATCCACAACCAATTTCCTTCAAAACCTACCCAAATCCCTCGAATCTAGATCGAAAACCTGAAACCCTAGCCGCCGCCCTAGAATTCCCAATCCCCTGCCTGGCGGCGCCACCTCATTTCAACACCAAAATCACACCACAGACCCACCATGATCTCCTCTCTCCAAACCCCCAACCCATACCCCTCGAATCAATGTTGAACTCGTCAAATCCTAAATCCGAGTCCAAACCAAAAGTTCAAAATCATCTTCGTTCGAGCCTGGTAGCATGCTGTGTTTTTCCTTCAAAGTTTGAGGGTCTGACTCGACATAAGTTTGGTTGGAGTTTTGCTTCCATTTGGTTTCAAGGTCCGATCTGGTAAGTTCCTGTGCCTCTTGTGTTTTCTTTCTCCCATTATCCTTCTCCTTCCTTCTCTTTAACCTAGTTTTCTTGTATTGATCCGTTTGGAAAGTCAACTTGCCTTCCGAGTTCAAACATGTTTCCTTTGTTCATTATTCTGTTTTCCTTTTTCTAGTTTTTTGTTTTTCTCTTCTTTTCTTTTGTGGAATCCGTTTTGTAACTTATTTAGTTTGGCTAAGTTTCTGATTCTTTATTTTCACTCCAGTCGACCTAATTAGATTTAATTCAGTTCGTTTCTTGTTATGAAGATTAAGTCAATTGATTCATGCACCCTCATAATTGTTGATTACATGTTAAAAGGTTTCCGGGTCTTTACTTTTGGGAATATTGGGTTAATTTTTAAATAGGGAATCCTTGGTTGCCCTAATTGGGTTTTGAAATTCAAAGGGCCCGGGTGGGGATTCAGTTTGGGTTTGCAGACCTACACCAAGTCTGGTCGGGTCGATTTGGCCCATATTTTTGTTCAGGGGTAAATAACAAGGATGAAAAGGGGTAGTTTAGGTATTTGGTTGAGGAAATCTTTTGATAACAGAAAAGGGAAGTTTCTAGTGAGGGTCTTAATCGAATTTCAGAAGTGTAGTGGCTTAGCTTGGCCAACAAGTCAATAATTGGGGGACTAACTTGAAAATTAGAGAATTAATTAGGTGTATCTAGGCAAAAATGAAAGTTTGAAAAGGGCCTAAGGGGTAAAACTAAAATCTGAAAGATGCCCTACTCCCTTGCCTATAGAGGCATGCTTTCTTGCATAAGAAGGCAGACTTTCAGAGATAGAAAACCTGGAATTTCTGAAACGGCTGGGAGAGGACACAAAAACTTTACTGTTTCATTGAAGAATTCTTTGATTCTAAAGGTTTTCACTTCTGAAATAATTCCTGAATAACTAGGGGTTAAAATGAGTTGAGTTTCGGTTGATATCCAATTGTTTGGGTCAGGTTTTGGTTGGATTTCTGATTGCTGGGCTTTATTTGACACTGTTGCTGGTTCAAATCTGGTTTAAAGTTGGTTTTTCCTCGATTATTTCTGGGCTGATTTGGTTGCTGAACATTGTTCCTGCTACTGTTCTATTGCTGATCCTCCATTTTTCTGTGTTGCTTTTCAAATTCCAGGTACATGACTCCTGAAACTCTACTTGTTTGGGTGAAGTGTTGAATTGAAGAAATGAAAAATTGAGAAGAAGAATTTTAAAACAAGACTGCAGTTGTTTTTCTTTTGATTTAATCCTGTGTTTTGTGAAGTTTTGTTTTCTGTTAAGTATGCTGTGTTGCTCAGCTGACTTCTGTTTTAAGTAGTTAAGCTTCAGCTTTTTGAATTTAATTTAGAGTTGTGTGTAAAACTTGAGACAATCTGTTAGATGGACTGAAGTTCAGGTATATGTGCATACTTAGAGATTTCGATGATTGTGAAAGTTATTGGGGTCTGGTTATTGAATAAGTTCTGTAAAATTCTGATAATACGTTAAGCATGTTAAATTGGTCAGGCATTCATATACCGATTTGATTGAATGTATTGCTGAATTTCTGGGTTATAATTGTGATTAAGGGAAAAATGATCCACAGTGTTTCAATAATAGGGTTAATTCATTTTGGTTTGATTATGAGCACATGCAATTGAGATTCCTGAGTTGAAATGTTCAGTTAGTAATCCAAAACCATGAAGAACCAAGTTCAGTTTTGTTTTCATGTGGTCTAGTTGAATTGCAAGTAATGACTGTGTTGTAGAATTGAATGCAAAAATGACCCCTTGTGCTGATGTGGGGGTCGAACCAAGGACCCCATTGCAAGCTGAAGCGGGTCTCACTTCGATTTGGGCTCCTTCATAGGCTTTAGCTTGGATGATGGGCATTTGTAATTTAAAAGGCAATACAGACTGTCCGGCCCCACGCTAGGCCCAAATTTTAATTCCACACCATTAGCCTCTTTTATTTATTAAAATGTAGCCTCTTGGTTATGTCCGCAGAAGAACCTTTGTCCATTAATATTTGAATAGTTACAATTAGTAAGTCCTTTAAATTAAATTGTTGTTTCTTTAATGTTGGAGGCGTGCCGTATCATAGCACAAGTAGTTTATGGCCCTCCGAGTTTAGTTCAACTACTCCTTTAATTAGAGTAATTGAGGTGAGTCGTGCCAAACAAAATGACAACCCTCGTTTAGTTAATCTTATTTTATCCTTAGAAATCGAGGCGTGCCATTTAGCGAATTTTCATGGCCCTCGCAAAGTTGCAAACGCGAAATTGCTTTAGGCGCGCTAGTTTAATAATATTACCTTCCTAAATTCGGGTGCGCATTTATGTGACCCAAATCCAAATCTCAACGATGTTAAAATATGTCAAAGACCACGGGTGCATTTATGTGACGTGATTTGAGACGTGTTTTAATAACGTTGCAATCTTCCTAAAAATGAATAAAAGTGGTTAAAGTTAAAATCGCACATAGGTTTGAAAGTGTTTTAAAAATCAGATAATTAAGCCGAATATAACAGTTGAGCGACCGTGCTAGAACCACGGAACTCGGGAATGCCTAACACCTTCTCCCGGGTTAACACAATTCCTTACCCGGATTTCTGGTTCGCGGACTGTAATACAGTCAACCCTTTCCTCGATTCGGGATTTAAACCGGTGACTTGGTACACCATAAATCTCCCAAGTGGCGACTCTGAATTTTTAAATAAATAAATCTCGTTTGGATTGTCCTTTAATTGAAAAAACTCCCTTTATATTATACCCTTTCCGGGGGTGTAGTAAAAAAGGAGGTGTGACAATACTTACTGCATACCATTGTGGTGTACTCATACTATTTATGCACATCTTTTTGTGAAGATCCAGGTATGTCTACTCGTGCCGGACGTTAGTGATCGACTGTTAGCCGCTTTTTGGAGACTTCAAGATATACCTTCTCGGAAACCACAGGCCTCGGAGTCACCTTCCTTTATCTTTACGTCCTGTTGTATTTTCATTCAGACAATGATGTAGTAGACATTCTAGTATCACTCTATAGAGCTTATGGCTCAGTTCCACCGATTTTGAAAAGTGTGTTGTTGAGATTCTATTTCAGAAGATTATGCTAGTTTATCAGGCTTGTTGTAGTATTTTTTTTTGTTAATTATTTCTCTCAAGTTATTATTAAATGTTAGGCTTACCTAGTCGTAGAGACTAGGTGTCAACACGACATCTTACGGAGGGAAATTGGGGTCGTGACATATATAAATATGTGGATCGGGTTTCACACTGCAACGGTATTAGTATTATATATGTGGATCGGGTTGTGCATCGCAATAGAGAGGTTGTATTGTGGTAATTATTCTTGGTTGTTGGTTTTCGTTACCGTGTTGTGTTGTGAGACTGAGAAGTGATGACATTCTAGGCCCTCTGTCATTTATTTCTTATTTCGATTGTAATGTTAGTTAGATGTTTCTGTATTTTTTTTAAATCATTTTTCTTCTTATACTCATACAGGTTTATAATGAGTGTCTTGTCATAGCCTCGTCACTACTTTGTCGAGGTTAGGCTCGGCACTTACAGAGTACATAGGGTTGGTTGTACTCATATTATACTTTTGCACTTTTTGTGCAAATACCGGTGTTGGGTCCAGCGGCGTACAACGGTGATTGCTCAGACCCGCCTATCAGAAGACTTGAGGTAGAGTTGCACAGCATTCGCAGAACCTGAAGTCCCCTTCCTATCTATATTTGTATCAGACAATTGTATTTCATTTCATACTCTGTTTGCAGTAAGTGAGTAGCTCATATACTTATGATACCAGTTTATGGGATTAGTCTATACAGCAATGTTTATGGATTTATTTTATATCTCAGAGTATTCAATCTTAATTTCTTAATATTTGCTTTTAAATTGTTAAACTGTTTAATTGTGTAGCTAATATTGGCTTGACTAGCAACGGATGTTAGGCACCATCATGACCTCGTGATTGACATTTTGGGTCGTGATACCTGATCCCGTGTGGGTTATCAAACCTTATATCAAAGAGGAGGTACTTTAGGAGCAACTAAAAAAGTCTCAGACTTGAGAAAGAAATGTTTATCAAAGATAACATCAACATGCATTATATAAGAATTTCGATACCTTAATCTCAAAACGAAAGGAAAGAGGGATGTGGTGAAATTGCTTGACGACTTTAAGTAGATTGATCTTTGGTATGGAAACTAATAGAGCAGGAGTGAAGTGATTAACGAGAAAGAGACTCCCTTCTCGATATGACAAAATACACTATAAGATATTTCTTGCATGAAACACATAAAATTAGCTAAGGGTTTGACCTATCAGACACATAAAATTAGCTAAAAATGTGTTTATTAAACACGTAATGTTAATTTGGCAAAATGCGTGTTTTTTTTAAACCTCTTAATTGCTCCATAGACAAGAGCCTTAGGCGAGGTGTCTAAATAAAAAAACTTGACATATATTTGCAGATTGTGAAATGTGGAAATGTATCCTGAAAATTGATTACAATGATTAAGGTAATATAAGATTACATTGTAAATATACTAACGTTTTGAAACCCGAACTTTCACTTGGTTAATTCTGTCAATTCGATTACACCAACAATTAGGAGAAAAAGATTTACGTATTTGTCAAAATCTAATATAGGGAAGATTTTAATCTACCCCAAGAAAAGAAAAGTACTAATATTAGTTATCTGGGATGACATACTAATATTATAGTACTTCATCTGTCCCAAATTAGTTAGATACTTTTAACTTTATCTTGTACGTACCAAAATGACATTAATTTCTCTATTCAAATTCAAAAAGTCAACTGAATATCCATTTTTTGGCCCACCTTCATTCATATAATAAATCTCTTATTGTAATTATCTTAATATTCAATTGAAAAGCAAATGGAATACTAATTTTCTATCAAACGAATTACTTTTTGTTTTCAAAGACAAAAAAATTATCATTTGAAAAACATCTCTTTCGGCTTTTGTTCAGATTGTTTAATGAAGTTGAGCAAAACCATATCTTTAACACCTCAAGTCCAAACTATAAATCGAATTGAACATTTGTGCTATAACATGTAACTTCTCATAACAAGACTTGAAAAATATATAGTAATAATCTGTTGTAGTGAGTTAAATTATTTCTTTACCCTTCCAAGTTTGTTTATGGACAAATAAGAGAAACTTTCTTAAATAGTAGTACAGCGCCATACAGAAAGTTAATATCAGAGGAAACAACAATAACAATAACAACTACCCAGTAAAATCCCACATAATGGGGTTTGGGGAGGGTAATGTTTACGCAGACCTTACCTCTACCCCGATAGGGCAGAGAGGCTGTTTCCGATATACCCTCGGCAATAATATCAAAGGAAAGAGATGTCCATAATAAGAACTTAATTCAAAGTTAAAACACTATGTAAACCAGTACGAAGCTCACACCATGTTATCAAATCTAAACTGCTGGCAGAGAATCAGGGGCTGATCATTTGTTTTTTTATGCATCCCTAGATCATCATACCTACTGTCATTGTCAGATATTTGACAATTTCATTTCTCATTTGTCCACTATTTTTATTATCTTAATTAATCCAACTTGCATATTGATAGTAATATAAACAATCTCTAATTATGTGCTCCCAATAGCCTCTCTCTCCCCCCCCTATTCATGGCAGCCTCAATATTTATTACTAAAACATCACTCCATCACCAATAGCGAGAGGAGGGTGTAGGTACTTTAATTTCTTGTCAATAGAGTAGTGATAGTACATTTGCGTTGACACTTACCGGTGCTTGAAGCCTTGAACACTAGGAGAGAGGAGATAAAGGAAGCAAAAGTTTGAAGTTTAGAGAATTAATCACATTAAGAGATAATTGGGAAATTTTATAGTATACTGTACGTAAAGCTAGCTAAAAAGATCGCTGTCACGACTCAAATCTCACATGTCGTAATGGCGTACTAGGCAAGCCGACAATCACCATAAACAATGCATCTTTAAACTTGGAAAAAACATAGTAATATAAGTTCAAGAGAAAATCTCATAAATGCTGGTAAGAAAATACCGCGACTCAATACAATATCCCTAAAATCCAGGTGTCACTGAGTACATGAGCATTTATACAATAACATGGTCTGAAACACTGTCTAGGAAGGTAGAACAGTATAAATAAAACTAAAAAATAAAGGAGGAAAGTCAAGGTCTGCGGACGCTAAAGCAGCTACCTCAATAATTTGCGAACTGATAAAGCTCCACAATCAGCAACCACCGTGTCCGGAAATACCTGGATCTGCACACGAAGTGCAGAATGTAGTATGAGTACAACCGACTAGTGTACCCAATAAGTAACAAAACTAACCTTTGAGCTGAAAGTAATGACGAGCTCAACCAATACAGTCCAAACACAGAGTTTAGCAGTATAGAAATGACAGGAAATAAGACAATAATATCTCAGAAAAAACTCATAATCTGTTCATAGTACTTCATACACAATACAGGAAATGTAGACATGCTTCCAGGTTTAACAACTAAGCTCAATACAGATAAAATTTACCAAGTATGACTGATATGAAGAATGTGACATTTCTATATCTATATGTCGATATGCATATCATATGTGATGCAACACAATGAAAACTTCACGTACTTACACTCTCAGAGTACTCAATCTGACTGTCTCAGTTCTCGCTTATCACTCAGTCACTCAGTAATGTACGGTACCTGCGCTCACCGCTAGTATGTCAGACTCCGGAGGGGCGGATCCTGCCAAAGTAGGGGTGTGCATTCGATTTATCGGTTTGATTTTGACCATTATCGATAATTACTTATCGATTATCGATTTGTACATATGCTTATCGTTATCGTTTCAATAAGGTTTTGATTTTTTCGATTTTGATTTATCGATTTTTGGGGCTTATCGATTCGGTTATCGATTACACCAATAAGAAAACTTGCGGGATTCCACGGAAAGTATATCGCTATAAACACGCCAAACTAATATGGACAAAAAGAAACTAAAATAAGACGAACACCATTTATAACATAAAAATTGTGTCAACAAGCACATGCAACGAAACTAAAGTAAGGGATCAAATGTATGCCACCAACACACCAACGGTGTAAAAAAAAATACACCATCACGGCTAATTCTATTTTTCATTAATTTGAATTTCATTCCCTTGAGCTTTAAATATGATCATTCCTTAAATGTGGTAGAGGAAATAATAGGGTTAGGGACTTAGGGTAAAGGAAAGGGTATTATAGAATAAGGGTAAAAAAAAAATTATATCTTATCGGTTTATCAATAAATCGATAACCGAAGAGGACAAAATCGAAATCGAAATCGATAACTCGATAAGAAAAATTTTGAAATCGAAATCGAAATCGATAAATCGATAAACCGATAACAAATAATCGATTTGGTTTATCGATAAATCGATTCGAATGCACACCCCTATGCCAAAGCGCTAATAAGTCTGCTGTGGCACGTACCGATCCCATCATGAATCAATAATACATGTTGCGGCATGCAATCCAATCCCATCATGAGTCAATAATACCTGTTGCGGCATGCAACCCGATCCCATCATGAGTCAATAGTACCCGCTGCAGCGTGCAACCCGATCCCATCAATATCACTCACAAACAAGCCATCGGCCTCACTCAGTCATCAATCTCTCTAGTCTCTCGGGCTCACAACACTCATGCCAAGAAACCCAAATCAATGATACATGATGTGACAATATATGATAACAGAGATTGAGATATGATATACAATGATGAATGCGACTCAGTACATAACTACACTTAAGCAAATAACTCAATAATAAATAACGATCGTCGTGGGTCTCAATAGTACCAGCACATAGCCTAAACATGATTTCTAACATAAATCACAGCTCAAATTCTCTCACATAGAGTACAGTAATAATATTCAGATAAGATGACTACACAGTTCCACAAAATTGATCGAGTCATAATTTTATGGTGTATGCCCATACGCCCGTCACCTAGCATGTGTGTCACCTCAACACCGATAACATAACACGTAAATTCAGGGATTCATACCCTCAGAACTAAGTTTAAGAGTATTACTTACCTCAAACCGTGCAAATCTCTACTCCAATAAGCCATTGCCTCGCAAATCGGCCTCTGAACGCCTTGAATCTAGCCACAAACAACTCGATACAATCAACACAAGCTATAGGAATTAATTCCATTTGAAAATTCTAAGTTCTTAATCTAAACTCAAAAGTCAACCTCGGGTCCACGTCTCAGAATCCAACAAAAGTTACAAAATTTGAACATCCATTCAACCACGAGTCCAATCATACCAAATTTACCAAATTCTAACACCAAATTGTCACTCAAATCCCCAAATCTTACTCTCCAATCCCTAGCCCAAAACTCCCAAAATTCCACCTTAAAAACACATAAACTAGGTGGGAAATGCAATGGGTAATCAGTATTATTGAATAAAAATAGTCAAAAGTGGCTTACCTCAAGAAATCATGCGAAACCCCTCTCAAAAATCGCCTTAACCCGAGCTTCCAAAGTCTAAAAATAAGAAATATAGCTTAACCCTCGACATTATAACTCTGCTAGACATATCGCACATGTGGTTCACTTAACCGCTTCTGCGATTCCGCAGGTGCGGCCAAATTCCGCTTCTGCGATTTTCCCATGAAGGCCTTGCCTTCGCTTCTGCGGACCGGACTCCACACCTGCGGAGTCGCACCTGTGACCTGGGCTTCGCTTCTACGGAACACGTTGGCCATCGCCTTTCGCACCTGCGCTCCTTCTCGCATCTGCGCTCTCGTAGGTGCGGAAAATACCTCGCACCTGCGCATCCCCTCAGCCAAGCCAAAATCCGCTTCTGTGATGCCATCCACGCTCCTTCGGCCTCGCACCTGCAACCAAGAGTTTCGCAGGTGCAATCACACCAGTCCAGAACTCCTCAACCATTTCTTAAGTTTAAAAATCAATTTGTTAACCATCTGAAATCCACCCGAGGCCCCCAGGACCTCACCAAATATACCAACAAGTCCTAAAACACGATACAAACTTAGTCGAGACCTCAAATCAAATCAAACAACATAAAAAACATGAATCGCACCCCAATTCAAGCCTAATGAAAACTAATGAATTCCAACTTCTACAATCGATGCCGAAACCTATCAAATCAACTCCGATTAACCTCAAATTTTGCACACAAATCATAAATGACACAAAGGACCTATTCCACTTTCCAAAACCAAAATCCGATCCAGGTAACCACAAAGTCAACTCTCGGTCAAACTTCTCAACTCTCCAAACTTCTAATTTTCCAACTTTCACCATTTCAAGCCAAAATTCTCCTACGGACCTCCAAATAAATATCCGGAGACACTCCTAAGTACAAAATTACCACCACACGGAACTATCGAAACCATCAAAACTCCATTCCGAAGTCGTTTACACATATGTCTATATCCGGTCAACTTTTTCAACTTAAGCTTCCAACTTTGGGACTAGGTGTCCCAATTCATTCCGAAATATCCCCGGAACCAACCAACTACCCTGACAAGTGACATAACAATAATTGAGCATAGAATAAGAAGTAAATAGGGGAACGAGGCTACAACACTAAAAACGACCGGCCGGGTCGTTACAGTCTCTTGAGTTTGACAGTGGGCCATCAATTATTATATCCCATAACTCATAATCTTTTGCTTGAAAATTATCTCTCATACTTACTTTTAACCATGAGTAGTACTTACCAAATTATAGAAGTACATGGTTCTTCTATGCGTTCCTTAAATTACAGATACTGAATAAGTAATGTAAAAAATAACGAACACAAGTATTTTTATGTGGAAAATACGCGTCTCAAAAGGTAAAAAAATCACGACCTACTTCCCAGTAGGATTTTTCAAACACTTCACTACAACTCTGAGCCAACAACAAAGTCTACAACCTATTGCAAACCTAAGGATTAATACTAACCCTTGTAGCAACACGCCGCAGGCTGTTGCGACTTCTTCAAGTTAACTCTAACTTGAACACTACAACTCAAGTACCTAGTACATTACAACTCAAGTACTGGCCATTGAAGAATGGTGGCCTAGCAATGGATTGCTCTTCCTAATTTTCAGGTGGTGCACTTATCTTGATCTTTTTCTAAAGTGTAGCCTCTTCAAGGATAACCCGCTCTGATACCGATTGATATTTTATACTTCAATACTTCACAAGAAAGGGGGTAATTTGTGAGGTGCCTAATTTTCGCGTGTACCAAATTATAGAAGGACATAGTTCTTCTATGCGTTCTTTAAATTACGGATACTGAATAAGTGATATAGAAAATAAAGAACACAAGTATTTTTACGTGGAAAACACCCGGCTCAAAAGGTGAAAAAATCACGACCTACTTCCCAGTAGGATTTTTCAAACACTTCACTACAACTCTAAGCCAACAACAAAGTCTACAACCTATTGCAAACCTAAGGATTAACTCTAACCCTTGTAGCAACATGCCGCAGGCTGTTGCGACTTCTTCAAGTTAACTCTAACTTGAACACTACAACTTAGGTACTTAGTACACTACAACTCAAGTACTGGCCATTGAAGAATGGTGGCCTAGCAATGGATTGCTCTTCCTAATTTTCAGGTGGTGCACTTATCTTGATCTTTTTCTAAGGTGTAACCTCTTCAAGGATAACCCGCTCTGATACCAATTGATGTTTTATACTTCAATACCATACAAGAGAGTGGGTAATTTGTGTGGTGCCTAATTTCCGCGTGTAACAAATTATAGAAGGACATGGTTCTTCTATGCGTTCCTTAAATTACATATACTGAATAAGTAATGTAGAAAATAAAGAACACAAGTATTTTTACGTGGAAAATACCCGGCTCAAAAGGTGAAAAAATCACGGCCTACTTCCCAGTATGATTTTTCAAACACTTCACTACAACTCTGAGCCAACAACAAAGTCTACAACCTATTGCAAACTTAAGGATTTAACTCTAACCCTTGTAGTAACATGCCACAGGCTGTTGCGGCTGCTTCAAGTTAACTCTAACTTGAACACTACAACTCAAGTACCTAGTACAAATGCTTCTAAGAAAAGTTGAAAGATACAACTCAAAAGGTCCTACTACAATTGAACTAGAATTAAACATAGACACATGGAAATGGTTCTTCAATATGGTTCATATAGCTTCAGGTTCGCACTCTTATCTCATAGGAATTGCTCACAAAATGACTTGCTATTTTGCTCTCAATTCTTGCTTTACTTCGGTATGTGTGGGTCACATGTAAAAGAGAATAAACTGATATTTATAGAATTAGTAAAATAAGGAATAACTAGAGATCTGATGCTTTACTCATACTTGATGGAAGACTTCTAGTAATCTTTAATTTATAACTCTTTCCTTATTTTGGATAGAGTTCTCTTCAAGTAAGGAGTCCTGCTCCTTATCAAATATGCAATCTTTCGTTCAGGGATTATTAGAAATAACCATATACACTTATCCCTTTCACGTGCATGCCTTTTCTTGATTCTGACAGTAACTTGTATACAATATCCATGGACCTGATTCATACATGTGTTACTTTATCGATCATCAAAAGCAATACTGCCCAGTTCAACACTTTGATATGAAGAAAGAAGGAGAATTTGGGTGCCTTACTGTTTTCATTTGATTTCTCACGACACCGTTTTTCTGTCAGATTTATTTGACGTGCGTCAAGAACTTAACAGGAGCAGATAGAATATTAAGTAACTATTTTTATATTCTTATTTAAGATTACTAGATTTAGTATGTGTGCGTTGCACGTATGCTTAACGACAATCAATGAAGTATGTTTACGGGAAGAAATATAAATCAAGTTATCAAATGCTAAGTTTTAAAATGCCTACATTAAGTTAATATTTTATAGTATGTAACTTCGTACTTAGAAAAGTATAGAGAGTTTGTCTTGTAGTGTTTCATCCTTATTGTTTAACATTTGCATTTTTAACAATTTGACTCTCAATACTTTATAAATAACCGAATTATATGATGCATTTCGAAAAGAATGGCTTGAAGTTTTCGCAAATTAGTTAAATCAATGACTTTTTTGGTTAATTAGTTAAGGACTTAATTATTTATTCTTAACGTTGAAGAGAGTAATTCAATTTGTTGATTGAAATCTTAATATTAGCTCATCCCAAGTTTTAAATAATTAAGTTTAATTATATTTTTTATCCAATAAGAATTTTATGTTCAAAGTAATAAAAAAATCGCTATGGCATATCACTTTTGGATTTTATGTCAGCACAACCATTAGTGTTATTAATCTTACCAACACTTCTCTTTCTTTTATATTCTTAGAATTAAAATATTTTCTTAGTTAAGCTTGATATTTGAATTTTAGAAAATTTTGGAGTTGATGAACTTTTGAGATTGCTACGTTTGTGATTGCTAGATATTTGTTCTTACTCCTAAGCAATGATTTAGTAACAAAAATATAATTGATATTAAAATTTTAAATATGAAAAATAATTATATAACTATTTTATTATTTAAAAGAAATACTCCTAAACCTTGAAATAGTACTCCTAAAATTTAATTCCATATTTCCAAAGAAGAAAAAGAGTAATGCTTACCGTGTCTCTAGCTGAACTCTTTCTAGTGAAAGGATGTCGCTTTAACCCACTGAAACACATTACCAGGAGCAAAACTTTCCTAAACTCAAACTTCAAGGCAAATATTTATAACTCACCCTTGAAAAGAAAAGAATAAAAGGAAAAGAAAAATGGGTGACCCTAAATAGACTGTCATCAATAAGTTAAGTCACCTAGCTGTTACACTATCATAAAGATGAATAAGATAACCTTCTTTTTACTTCTAGCTAAAGTTCACATGGACTGATGGTTCCAATTTATATGTGTGACTTTCCCCTCACTACTTCTTCCTCACTCACAATGCACCTTTCAATACTCAGTCACTTCCTTTTCCTAAACAAAAATCTCACATAAAAACCTTACCCTTTATCCCCCCCCCCCCCCC
>NW_017670928.1:18985-23735 GCF_001879085.1 Nicotiana attenuata
CCCCAAAGAAATCCCTCATTCTGAATCTCTACAATGTCAAGTCACAAAAGAAGGATTATTCTTAGCAATGTGACAGTGAAACTTGGTTGCAGCAGCAGTTGCACTAGGCCTAAACTCTCCAGCATTTTTCACCCAAAACCACGTCACAAATCCACCACTTTCCATAACAAGAAAGCCCCTCAATCCCAGAAAAACAACAACTACTCTAACTACTCTTCTTGTAGTTCTTGGGACACTACGACAACAACTTTCTCACCCAACATGGAAACTCCACCAGCTTATAATTACTCCTCCGACAGTACTACTGAATGTTCAGAGATCAAAAGCTTAAGGGCCGTTCAGGGATTCGGTCGAATCGGCGGCGAGAGTGTCGCCGTCGAGAAAGATTCCGACGACCCGTACTTGGATTTCCGGCAGTCAATGCTGCAGATGATTCTTGAAAAGGAGATTTATTCTAAGGATGACTTAAAAGAGCTGCTCCACTGCTTCTTACAGCTGAATTCTCCTCATTACCATGGAATCATTGTGAGGGCTTTTACTGAGATCTGGAATGGGGTTTTTTCTTTAAGGCCTGGTGCTGTTGGAGCTAGTTCCCCGTTCTTGCATGGCGGAGGTCACGTGACTTTTAGGTGATGATCACGTGATACGTGATTTCTTTTCTTTTTTTATTTATCTTTATTGACGTAACTTGTCTTATCAGTAAGTCTGGTTTATTAAGTATTTCACGTTAAGTGTGTGCCGTAGTAGTAGGGAGGCGGTGGGACCCATTAATATTACTAGATGGGTTTCTTAGAAATATTTATGGACTATATTAATGTTGTTCTTTTTTCTTTTAAGGTAGGGTTAGGACAAAAAAGGGGGTTCTATTTTCACAGCCTTTTTGATTGCGGATAAAAGAAAAAGAAATTGTATTATGTAGTCAAGGGGTGGTCAAAAATGCTGTGAAAATTGTAATCTATTATTAGTAATGTACTGCTTATCTTTTGTCCTTCTTTTCCTCTTTTTTTTGTTCTACTTTATCTAGAATAGTTTTCATTTAAAATAAATCATTTTTATCCTGTTAGGTGAAGGTGCTACTTTTATAAAATAATCTCCCTCCCTCCCAATTTATGTGAATTTATTTGAGAAAAAATTAAAACTTTTAGAATTTGTGATTTTAAACCAGTCAAAAAGGGGTGTATTGTATTTGTGTGGTTATAAATGCTTCTCGTTAAGGATAGAGTTAGAAGTTTAAGCTAAATTGTTTTCAAATTTAGAAATGAGTCATTCTTTTTGGAACGGTCCAAAACGAAAATAGATTCACATAAACTGTAACATAGGGTGTACTTTCCATGCATGGTATGGAATTTGGATGAAGTTTTTAGACATAAGTTTTCAAAACATATTTCACTTTTTTTGTTGAAAAAACATGAAACATAATTTATACCCACAAGTTCTAAAAACTATCACAAATACCCAATAGTACTTTTATTAATAAAATTTATTATATTATCGCAAACCATAGTCATGAATATAAATAAATTTAGCATAAAATTATCATTTTTATAATGAACTACATAATACACTATCAGATGACCGAGAAGACGAAGCAGCATTGTTACAAAATAATAAATGGTGGGATCTTTTGTAAGATACAAAAGTTTGGGACAATTTTTAAAAAATATAATAGTAATATTTTGGGATTTAAGTTTTGAGTTTTAAAAATTTGCCAAAATGTAGATAAAATTTATTGCCAAATATGTATTTGCCCAAAAAATTCCAAATATATTTTGACAAAATTTAAGGTCAAACGGGTTTCTAAGGAATCGTATGTTTCGAAAGCAAGGTCAAATATTTCGGGCAAAAGTAACTTGTCTCGCCAAAACAATCAAACACCACAACTTTATAAATAGGAAAAAAAAACATTGGCCAAAAACATTCACCTTGTTTTTGAAACAATTGGAACCACCTTAACTGCAGACCAAATGAATAACGAGTCAATACTACAAACATGTCCGATTTACTTCTTGATATTTCTCCAAGTAATAGCTAAAATCCGATAAGAAAATCACGGTATACTGTACTCCCTCCGGTCCAAAATAAGTGATTTTTTGGATGTTTTCACACAGATTAATAAATCCACCTTTTAGCTTTAATTAGCAATGAAATTGACCATATTAACCTTTACTATCTCACATAAACACTCCTAACACATATTCCAACACTATTTACTCCAAGGACAATGTAGGAAAAAAATAATTAATTCATTCTTGAAATCTTGAAAAATCACTTATTTTGGACCACAAGAAAAAGGCCAAAAAAATCACTTATTTTGGACAGGAGAGAGTAATAGTTCTCTTGGGCTTGAAATTTTTTGATAAAGCTTGATTCGTCTTCTTCACATAATCTTTATTACTGCTGCTTGTCATGATTAAAAGTTAGTAGGCATTTGGACATAAAAATTGTAATTTTTGAATAAGAGTAATATTTGGAGTTAAGTTAAAAAATGGTGTTTGGACATGCATTTCACTTGAAAAAAAATTGCAGTTTTGTGAGTAGAAAAAGAGTTTTTCTGAAAATTTCAAAAGAGTCATCAAAATCATTTTTTGATTTTTGAAAAACTCATTTTTGAAAAATTTTCAAGACCTTGCGAAAATTGTACACGAGCCAATATTGTACATATTTTGAAAGCACTAGCAAATTCAAAATCTATGGAGTTAAATTTGTGTTCTCACAACCATTGCTCTCACTCTCTTTTCTTCTCACATCTTCTACATATGCTTCAAGGGGCTGTCCGCCATTACTCTTCTCCCCCTGTGTCACCTGGTTGCAATGTAAAACAATTGAAGAGTAGAAGTCCACCATTGAAGGCTATTCAAAGCTTTGCTTTCGAAAATAGGATTTTTTGAGTTTGATAGTTGTTTGGATTGGGTGTTGTTCCAATTAATTAAAAATATCAAAATGAGTTCAAAATTTTAATTTGAAGTGATTTTGAGTAGATTTGAGTTAAATTTCAGAAAAGACGCAAGGAAGAAGACAGAGTCGGTTTTTTGTATAATTATGTATAATCTTGTATAATAGTGTATATGGGTGTATAAACACATTTGATACACTATTATACACCTTTATACAAGTGTCTGTAGACGAACGTCTTCCACGATTTTCAGTTGCATTTCTTGTTCAAAACCAGTCCAAATCTCCATTAAATAACTTCAATTTTATATACAACCTCCTCATATTATTTCTAACAATTCTAAATAACACCCACTCCAAATTTCTCACAAAATTAAATTCGAAATCTAAACCCACATATTTAAGCTTGTTAAAAATTTAATTTTCACCATTCAAATGGATTTGGTTTGTTGAACTAATATTTGAGTTATAGTTGCTAATTCGAAAATTAACTTAAAAGCTTGAGCAATCTTTTTTAAAAATTAAATATTAATTTCGAGAATTTATTGGAGGTGGATGTTTAATCTTAGCCTATTATTTTTGGGCTAGTTGGTTGTAAATTAAAATATGTGTTATAAAATTGAAAAGTAGGAATCCTAGTTATTCTCATGTGAAATTTTACCTTAAAAGTAAGCATCATTAAAAATGTTTTTTTTTTAAAGATACGTCAGAAATATTGAAAAAATATGGTTGCAAATTTATCTCAACGTGTAGTACTTTAATTTGGACAGATTTTTTTTGGACGAATTCTTCATTATCGTCAAATTGGTTGCAATTTGATCTGAACTTGACTTAACCTCACTGAACTAGTAGCTTTAATACAACTTATGTGGATTTGAATAATAAAGCATCACGTGGATGCTAGGAAAGCAAACCTTGACGATAATAATGAGACGATAAAAGAGAAATACATCAAAGAAGTAATCACAATTCAATATAATTTGGTCAATTGACTAGGTCAATTGACTTACATCAATCTAATAAAGAGAAAAAAAAATCACTCGAGAAAATAAATTCTCCTTTGGACAAGACTTTCTTACTACATTGTGATATGTTATCGTATTTTCCTGTAAAGGATGTATCCTCAATTTATGAAGGTCCATAATATTGAACTCCAAAAAATGAACCTATCAAATACATGAAAGGAATTAAATATTTTCTTTTAGAATAAAAACAATTATGATAAATATTTTATCATTTCTTTAAATAATAAATAAAATTCAAATATAATAAAAAAATCAACGCAAACCCTAACACTTCCTGCATCTCATCATATACTCCGCGATAAGGAAGGAAGAAGTTGAATATCTGAAGCCGACTTCAATATGAAACGAGTGCAAAAATGTCTTCTTAAGGAAAGTCATTACAGAAAAAGCAAGTTTCTCTTCTCTTGTTTGCATGAATGGAAGAAATTTAAAAAAAGAAGAAGAAGATAGTACTATTCCATATGAAAAGGAAAAAAAAAGGTACTCGTCTCGTAGGAAGAAAAATATTTTTCGGAAAATATTTTTTAATTTTTTCATATTTGATTGGCTTAAAAGTTTTGAAAAATATTTTCCTCATCAACTCATTTTTCTCCAATTGAAGAAAAATATTTTCCCTATCAAAAGAAGGGAAAATATTTTCTAAAACTTCTTCTCAACCTTCCCACCCCACACCCACCCTTCCAACCCCACCCACCCCCCGCCCCACCCCCTCACCCCACCTCCACCCTAACTAAAATACTTACTTAATCATATTTCATGTTATGGATAGATTTATTTTTTTGCATTTTAACAAATGATTTTTTTTTACATGATATAAAAATATATTTTTTTTC